>NC_059366.1:12795000-13082500 GCF_019703515.2 Myxocyprinus asiaticus
AATGAGAGGGATTAACAGCCTTTGCATGGAATAAAAATAAAAGCATCAACATACTTCAAAATTTCTCCTCTTATTTTGCAGGGAACGTTTGGGTTTGGAACAACATGGGAACAACTATTATTATTATTATTATTATTATTAATGCCGATGGCAAAATGTAAATTTTTGGGTGAATTATTAATTTGTTAAAGAACATTATACCCTAAAATGAAAATTCTGTTACTATTTACTCTTGTGTCAATAGCGTAACTGTGAGAAAATTAGACTTTTCCCCTGTGCTGCAGCTCTCAAATCCCATTCTCCACTCTGTATATTCAAAGTGGCTGGTGTAAATAGGAACCTCTTAAAAATAAATTTTTTCCTTGAGCCCATAATAATAAGTGAGGAAAAATAAGTAAAAAAAGCTGATTTGATCTCATCTGTGTATCTGATCATTAGTGTGCACATGTGTGGTTCATAAACGCTGCCATGAGCTCATCATCACTAAATGTGCTGGCCTGAAGAAACAGGAGGACACCGCAGAGGAGGTGAGCGGAAAGAACTATGACAAATAAGATCTCTTTAAAAACTCAACTGTCTTCCAAGATGGCAATAAAATTAAATGGAGAGAAAAAACAAGATTTTTGCTTCTGCTTCTCAGATTTTACTCCTAAGAAAAATACCCTAATTGGCATAATTGTTTTCTTGATCCTCTGTTGCCCTCTGCAGGTTGGTTCTCAGCGCTTCAGTGTGAACATGCCTCATAAGTTCAGTATTCACAACTACAAAGTCCTTACGTTCTGTGACCACTGCGGTTCATTACTGTGGGGCCTGCTGCAGCAAGGCCTTCAGTGCAAAGGTGAGCAGGCTTACAGGATTCCCACGGTCATGGAAAACATTCATCAAATATCAGGAAATTTGGTAACAATTTCTATGAAGCCCATATTTATAATGCATTATAAAGGCATTATAATTGAATTATAATGCATTTTTAATGTCTCATAATACACCTTATAATATGTTAATATAATATACTGTATATTTTCTCATAAATAATTGTGACAACAGTTATAATACTTTATCATTCTTATACTTATTCATAGTTAAACCTTAGAGTACAACGTATAACAACCTGCAGAAGTTGAAAAACTTGTGTGTGTGTGTGTGTGTGTGTATATATATATATATATATATATATATATATATATATATATATATATATATATATACATACACACGTGTGTGTGTGTGTGTGTGTGTGTGTGTGTGGAGATGGGGGCATGGCTGAGCAAGGCCGGGAGAGGAAGAATAGTAAGGATTGAATAAAAGATTACATGGATTGTTCATCAGGCTCCTGCTTCCTCCTGCAAAGAGAGAACTAGTGAACTGTCACAGTAGTGCCGAAACCCAGGATTTGGAGGAAGTTACGCCATCATGGAGTCCTCGCCCTTCGCCGAGCTGATCAAGACCCTCGCCAGCATCCACCAAACGCAAAATAAAGCTCTGCGTGAGCTGCGCCAGGAACAGGAGCAACGATTCCAGGTCATCCTTCAAGCTCAAGCAGAGGACTGGCAGGTGCTACAGAGCTTGATACCCCAGGGAGCTTCCACTGGCATAACTTCGGCCGCCGCCCCCGCCATGACCCACTTCACACTCACCAATTTGGGGCCAGAGGACGATCCAGAGGCATTCGTGGAGCTGTTTGAGCTGAAGCAGTGGGATGGCCAGAGTCCCAGTGGGCGATCTGCCTGCTGCCACTGATGTCAGGAGAAGCCTAACTGGCAGCCCAATAACTACCTGTCGCCAAACTCCTGGGGTATCAGGACTGGAAACCTGCCATCTTGCAACAGGTCGGCCGCAGCGCAGGGCTCTCTCTCTCCTCCCTCCCCCACTACTTCCCCTCATCCTGTTCCTATTCCCAGGAAACGGGGAATTCCTAACCCAAAACCAGTTCCCTGGTCCCGTGAGCCGTTCAACTTGCCGATTTTCCCCAACCCTCTCCGCTTTCCCCCACAGGCTGATGAATCCGCTGCGGGTGTGGGCATGAAGTCTGGGCTGGTCTGCTAGAGCTTTGGGGAATCTGAGCATTTCCAGGACCGATGCCTCAAGATGAAGGTGGAGACATTGGTCCAGGTCCCCGACGTGCCACAGGCTGCCCAGATTGAGCAGGGGCATACCTGACCAGTCTGGCCACCCGTCGGGCCATTAGAGCGGACGGCACACGGACATCGCTTTGTATTGGTTCTGGTTGACTATGTAATGGGATATCCGGAAGCAGTGCCTCTGCGCAACATTTCAGCACAAAGTGTTGCAGAGGCACTCTTCAGAATTATCTCCCGAGTGGGGATTCTGAAAGAGATCCTCACTGATCAGGGCACTACATTTGTCACTTACACTATGCAAACTGTACAAATTATTGGGGATTAAATCGATTTGGGACAGCGTTTACCACCCCCAAACGGACGGCTTGATCGAACGATTTAATCAGACACTAAAGAATATAATTCGCAAGTTCATGCACGAAGATGCTCGAAATTGGGATAAATGGCTCGAGCCCCTATTATTTTCAGTACTAGAGGTCCCGTAAGCCTCCACGGGGTTCTCCACATTTTAATTACTGTACAGGCGTCGATCCCACGCAGCATGCTCGACTACGGGAATTTACACCGGGAGATAAAGTCCTTGTATTGCTCCCCACATCAAGCTCTAAATTACTTGTCAAGTGGCAAGGAACCTTTGAGGTCACACAGCGAGTTGGGAAAATCGATTATGAGGTGAAATGAAAGGATAGAGGTGGAGCACGTCAGATTTACCACCTCAACCTCCTAAAACCGTGGAAAGAGGTGGTCCCCGTGACTTTGGCAACGAAGCTCGGACTGGATGTGAACTTAAGTCACCGATCAAGTCACCCATGTCACTTGTGGAGACCACCATCCCAAATCATGTAGGTTGTCAGGTTGCAAGGAGTATTCTCCGACGTGTTCTCACCTCTTCCCGGTCATACAAATCTCATTGAGCACCATATCAAGACGACCCCAGAGGTAGTGGTATGTAGTCGTCCCTACCGATTACCTGAGCACAAAAAAGTGGTTTGGGAAGTATTAAAGGCCATGCTGGATATGGGGTAATAGAAGTATCTCACAGTGACTGGGCCAGCCCATTGGTTTTTGTTCCGAAGGTTCTGTGAGGATTATAGAAAAGTCAATGTTGTGTCTAAATTTGATGCATATCCGATGCCTCGGATTGATGAATTGCTCGATCCGTTGATGAATTGCTCGCTTTTATTCGACACTGCATTTAACGAAGGGATATTGGCAGATCCCTTTAACTCCCCGGCACCTGCAGTATCTGAGGGTTGTCCTGAGGTCATTGTGATGGGCGGGACTCATGGCAAACCCAAAGAAGTGCGCAATTGGGCGGGTGGAAGTACAGTATCTGGGCTTCCACTTGGGTCATGGGCAGGTGCGGCCCCAAATTGATAAACAGCAGTGATTGCAGCCTGCCCGAGACCTAAGACCAAAAAGGAGGTGAGAAAGTTCCTGGGGCTGGCTGGCTATTATCACAGGTTTGTGTCTAATTATTCGACCGTCACCAGCCTGCTGACTGATCTCACTAAAAGGGGGGCCCAGATCCAGTCCAGTGGACGAAGCCATGTCAGCAGGCGTTCACGCAGGTGAAAGCTGCACTTTGTGGTGGGCTGTTATTGCACTCTCCTGACTTCACTCTCCCTTTTATATTGCAGTCGGATGCATCGGACGGGGGATGGGATGGTACTGTCCCAGATGGTGGAGGGTGAGGACGCGCCCTGTGCTGTACATTAGTCATAAGCTCTCGCTGAGAGAGACAAAGTATAGCACCATTGAGAAGGAGTGTTTAGCCATCAAGTAGGTGGTCCTCACCCTCAGATACTATCTGTTGGGAATGGTTCCCTAGCCTGAGTCAGGCGATGGGTGGTATGAGGAGATGGGGGCGTGGCCGAGCGACGTCTGTAGAGAGTGAGGCCGGGAGAGCATTTGTTATGCTGAAAAGCAAAACTTCATGTGTTTAGACTGAAAAGTGTGTGAATAAAATATTACGTGGATTGTTTATCCGGCTCCCACTTCCTCCTTCAATGAGAGAACTAGTGAACTGTCATATATATACACACACACACACAACATTTAGTTCCGGTCCTCGAATCTGATTGGATGAGAGATGTTCCATGAGTAGTGATGGTCTCACATCATCAGCATTCCGACTCTTCACTGTGTGTATCACTCCGCTTGTGTTCGTGCTGTTCTAAACTAAAGTGTAAGAGCAGTGTAGATGTGTTAAGAGCTATCTGTCTCTTTACATTTAATTTTGTGACATTACATATTTTAACCAACAGGTGGGGGGCAAAAGTTTTGTGTGTAATATGAGCCAGTTGGTGATGTGAAGTGAGTCAGTGTCAGTCAGTGTTTACATTTAACTGCATTCTGTGATTGCTCATATTACTACTACACTACTAAAGCTAGGAAATAGCTTTAAATTAACAACTTCAGCATTAAGGCTCATCACAGCTGAGAGACACAACAGACTGATTAATTACACAAACTCAAGGCGCTTACCTCTTACCGGAGTTTCCACATCGGAGAGGAAATACTGTTCAAAATGGTGGAGGAGATTGCGGTTTCTGTTGTGAAAGAATTTTGCACACCAGCTTCCGCAAAATAGGGAGGAATACCCCCGCATGGACAGCTATTTTTCCGCTGAGAAAATAGGATGAATTTCACCAAAATAACATTATCTTCAGAAAGCTGACTAACAGACTACAGCATCATCAACAGGTGATCGCACATGCTCCATCTCTCTCTACCCCCCCCCCCCCCCCACACACACACACACACACACACACACACACACACACACACATGCCCTTGTTTCTCCAATAATATGTTAGAAACAGCCCAAGCTTTGATACTAGTAATTCTACAGTGATGTTTTTGAGAGGCTTGGACACATCATTTGTTTTGAACAAGCAACAGCAGATTTTGAGCCGAGGCATAAGAAAGTAGTTCCATGTACAAATGTGTTTTTTATGACCGTACTCAGTTTTTCCTAATTTTTTTAAATTGACTTGTTCATTGAACTGTTGTATATAAGCAATATCACAATATCACAATTGTGTGATATGGCCCTAAATCAGCACTGCTGCGATTGCCTATGGCACGAGGCCGGCAGTGCTGATGTAGGGCCATATTGCACTCTTACTTGTGTGATATTGCGTAAATATATACTGTACATATATATACAGTTGCAATCAAAATTATTCAACCCCCCTGACGAGCAGTACATTCTGGTGATGTGAATTAAAACACATCAACTAAAACCTCAGTAAACAGTCAAAGTAAGTTTTTAATACACATTTGAGTGATTTTGAGAACAAAGAGTTCAGTTTACCCAAATTTTGAAATAAAAAAATAACTAATTCTCTCCATAAATGTCATGTCAAAAATATTCAACCCCAAAAATCAATCATTTGTGGAGCATCCTTTATCCTTAATAACAGCAAATAAATGTTTCAGGTAAGTGTTCTCAGGCTTTGGACACCTCTCTATTAGAATTTTTACACATTTCTCATGAGCAAAAGCTTCCAGCTCATTGACATTCTTTGGTTTCTGTGCTGCCATTGCTTCCTTGAAATCCCAACAAAGGTATGCAATGGGATTTAAATGATGGACTGAAAGGGCCATTTAAGGACATTCCACAACTTATTCCTGAACCAGATTTTGGACAACTTGGATGTATCCTTGGTGTTATTGTCTTGCTGGAATGTCAAGTGATCACCGAGCTTCAATTTACACACTGAAGGCATCACATTTTTCATGCCAAAATGGCCTGATACCTGAAAGAATCCATGGTGTCAGTCACATAGTCAGGATAGCCATTTCCTGCAGCCGCAAAACACCCCCATAACCGGACTGAACCACTTCCATGCTTGACTGTGGGGATGGTGTCGTTCTTGTCATCACCTTGTCATCTTACTCCATATGTACTGCTGACACATGGGTCTAAAACTAATTTTCAGTTTAGTGTCATACGTCTATAAAACCTTCTTCCAGGACTCCACAGGTCTTTCCTAATTACTTCTTGAATATTCAGTCAACTGGAGTCAACATTTCCCTTGGTGAAGTTTTGCTTTCTTCCACACCCCAAGAAGTGTAATGAACTGGCCATGGAGACGGTGTTAGGATCCATGTGCTGGACGTTTATTATGAACACAAGCAAACAATCCAAATCAGCAGGCAAATAGAGGTAGTCGTTAAGCAAGCGGTATAATCCAATAAACCAAAAAGACAGTCCAACAAGGCAAACAAAACAAAGGGGTATCCAAATGTCAGTAAATCCAGGAAAATAGGCAATGGTCATAACATGAAAACAATCAGCAAATGCAATGGAAAAACGCTTGGTAAGGCAGGGTAAACTGGCAATACTTCGCAAAGTCAAAATGGAACAGCATGGTATTTATGTAGTTTAAACAGGAAGTCACCAAAGAAGAAATGGTACAGAGTTAGTATTCGGGAGATGGCTCCCTCTGGTGGTTGTTAGGAGGGGTAACAACCTCGGATGTTACAAGAAGGTTGCTGTTGTACCATATTTAAAAAATGTATGAGTGGTGCTGCCATCTTTGTCTATTGGAAATTGAAGTGCCTTGGAAATTTACTTTTAGCCATGACCTTTCTTGTGTAATGAAATAATCTCCTCTATTAGCTTTTGAGACACCTTATTTTTAATTGCATTTTTTGCATAGAAATACATTTTTGCTTACAATGCTAAATTTAAATTGTAAAACTTAAATAAGTGCCATTGCAGATTGATAACTTATTTCTGTTTTAAAACAATTACTTGTGTAGCCTTACATATTTAAGAAACAGCTACATGCAGTAG
Source organism: Myxocyprinus asiaticus (assembly GCF_019703515.2). Classification (NCBI taxonomy): domain Eukaryota; kingdom Metazoa; phylum Chordata; class Actinopteri; order Cypriniformes; family Catostomidae; genus Myxocyprinus; species Myxocyprinus asiaticus. Next base: position 12,801,889 of record NC_059366.1, read on the forward strand.
GTGTTGAATAATTATGACATGGCTGTATTTTTAAAAAGTCCTGCTATTTAGAAATATTAGGTTATATATTCACACTATGACTTTGAATGTGTCACTCAACTGATATAGATGTAAAGTTTAAAAATTCTGGGTCATCAGAAAAGCTTACCTTTGTAAATCCTTACTGTCTTTGGGGGGTTGAATAATTTTGATTGCAACTGTATAAAAGGCCTTTACAATGCATTCTAAAAATGGGCTTTAGTGTTACCGGACATTTTAAAATTGGGATTTCTATGCCTGCATAAGTCAATAAAAATAGTAAAATCTTTAAAAAGTCAGTGAAATTTTGATAGTGTAGCAGTGTAAAGCTCACAAGACAGTGTGATAACATCAGTTTGCCATTTATAGCCTTATTGTACACTGATAAGTAGAGATAATTGGTTTGACCAAAAAAGAATATTGGTTCTCTATCTGTCACTCACTCGACGTTGTGTCGAAGTAGTGACACTTGGGGTTGCCCTTGGGAGCCCTAAACACCTCTGATCTTTGAAAAAAGGCCAATGGGAATTGGCGAGTGGAATTTGCATGCCACTCCCCTGGACATACGGGTATAAAAGGAGCTGGCTCGCAACCACTCATTCAGATTTCTTCTTTGGAGCCGAGCGGTTGTGTTCAGCGAGCTGAATCCTCTGCCATTCCATTTACCTCTAAAAAACTGTTGGATTTACAGTGCATTACAGTGGCTTCTCCCCCTCGTGCACCGGTGGAGTGCAGAGAACACCCCTGGGTGTTTCGACAGTCTGAAAGAGTATATATTCTTGCGATAAAGGAGTATATTTTCCCTACTAAAAGAGTGGCACTGACGGAGAGCATCTTTTTAAAGATCTTTCTGTCTGTGTTTATTTCCTGGTTGCGGTCGTTACCTCTCCACTTCCGATGGTCACGTTTGCTGTCTTACGTGCTTGGGTGCTGCCCATGCAGATACAGCGTTCGTGGACGGGTCATGTTCTCACTGCGAGAACATGACTATGGCAGTGTTGTGGTCGTGGCTTTCCTTCGTTAGAGGAAAGCCACGCCGCTCATGGCCGTGCCCTGCCCCTGTCCCTTTCTTCCCGGAGGTGCATGAGGTGCTCACGAGGTCATGGCGGGCACCTTTCACTGCCCGGATCCAGTCTCCGCTCTCACTACCCTCGACGGTGGGGCTCCCAGGGGGTACTCGGCAATTCCCCAGGTGGATAAGGTGGTTGCTGTGCACCTGTACCCGCAAAACACCGCCACCTGGCGGAACCGCCCGAGACTCCTGTCCAGCCTGTAGGTTTACGTCATCTCATACAACTAAGGCCTATGGTGCCGCTGGACAGGCCCCCTCCGCCCTGCACGCCATGGCTCTCCTGCAGGTGCATCAAGCCAAGGCGCTAAGAGAACTACACAAGGGTAGTTCTGACCCGTGATTGATGCAGGATCTGCGCTCGGTGACCGATCTTGCACTCCGGGCGACGAAGGTCATGGCGTGGACTCTCAGACAGGTGATGTCCACCCTGGTGGTCCAGGAGCGCCACCTATGGCTCAACTTGGTTGAGATGAGGGAGGCTGACAAGGTACAGTTCCTTGACGCCCCTGTCTCCCAGGTCAGCCTATTTGGTGACACCGTCGAGGGCTTTGTCCAGCATTTCTCGGTGGTTAAGAAGCAGACGGAGGCTATTCAGCATATCCTGCCCTGGTGCGGATCAAGATCCCGCACCCTGTCTGCTCGTCGCCAGGGACGTCCCCCTGCGGCGACGACACTGGCTCCACCGCAGCCCGGGCCAGCGGCCCGGCCCCAACTTAGAGCCACCCGCAGGAAGCAGACACCCCCCATCTCACGGCCCGCCACCAAGAACCCAAGGAAGGCTTCTAGCTGCCCCTGAGATGGGCGACCCAGGCACGTGGAGACCTAGAGATGGTTAGCAGACCACTCCATCCCCCAGTGGAGGGCCGGGAGGAGAATCCTATGTTGACTTTCTTTGATTCGCCAAATGCCTGAAAGGCTGCGGTACCCACACGTTCAGAAAAGGAGCGGTTTCCTCATTTCCTGGGTCACACACCTGGTGTTTATGGCCGTCGTTATTGTGATCGCCAGTCACTGCACATTTATGGAAGGCACGATGCATCAAAAGGGTAGGGGACCTGCAGGCATTCTCTGTCAGTGACACATGCCTGGAGTTCAGTCCGGAATACTTTCATGTGGTCCTGAGGCCCCGACTGAGCTATATATCAGGTGGTGAGCCTTCAAGCGAAGCTACCCCAGGAGGAGGCAGACCCAGCCTTTTCGTTGCTGTGTCCGGTGCGTGCTTTGCGCATCTACTTGGATCACACGCAGAGCTTTAGAGGCTCTGAGCAGCTCTTTGTCTACTTTGGAGGACAGCGGAATGGGAGCGCTGCCTCCAAACAGAGGATCGCCCACTGGGTCGTTGACACCATCGCTTTGGCATACCACACCCAGGACGTGCCGCCCCCTTGGGGCTTTGGACACACTCCACCAGGAGTGTGGCAGCCTCCTGGTCCCCGACCAATGGCACCTCTTTGGCAGACATCGGTAGAGCAGTGGGCTGGGAAACACCCAATACCTTTGTGAGGTTCTTCAATCTCCGGGTTGAGCCGGTTCGTCCTGTGTGTTGTCAGGTATGAACAGGTAAGTTGGCGGGACAACTGGCTGGGTGTATCGCTTGCGTATAATGCCTTTCCCCTCCTTGAGGGGGAGACGTGCGCTTGTTACCCCCCAGCCATGTTCACGAGGTCGTGGACCCTGGATGTCCTTCCTCCTTAGCCCTGTGGCAGGTGAGTTCACGGAGAAACTCGATGCCGGCCCAGTACGTGTGCTATTAGGCCCTGTACTGGGGTAGGTGCTCCACATGCTCTAGTTGCCTGTTTGTAACCCCATGTGATGTATCTTCTGCAAGATTGTTTCCCTGTTGGTAAACCTGCGTCTTCCTTGGGCAGAGTTTCCCTCTGCCACCGGTCGCCGTGTTTGTAGATCTCCGTCCCCTCTGGGTAGGACCTACCACAGGGACTTCTCTACATGCGACACTGCCGACAAGACTCGGTAAGACCATGTGACGTATTTCCACACAATTGCCTCCCCTTCAGGCAGGATGTGGTCTTCGCGGTGTCTTCCCCTTGGGAATGGACACCGTACTGACCCGGACATTTATGGCCCCCAGGTGTCCCTCCTGCCACAACTACCCGCTGAAATGTCCGGGGGAGTGGCATGCAAATTCCACTCGCCAATTCCCATTGGCCTTTTCTCAAAGATCCAAGGTGTTTGGGGCTCCCAAGGGCGACCCCTAGTGTCACTACATTGACACAACGTCTCGTTACCTCCATCAGGGAATGGAGGTTACGAAAGTAACCAGGATGATTTACCAATAAATTGCACCATTTGGAAGGTTTCTAAAGAATAGCACCCAACAAAGGCATTTCACCACAGTGTGCTGAACAGAAAACAACAGTGTTGGCTGATAAAGTAATTTTCTTGTTTTGTATTGTTTGCATAAATTACTTAACTTTTTAAATAAAAGCCATTCATTTTTATCCATTCATTCATTCGCAAACAAATTTTAAGCTTAACAATTTGACAAAGCTCCAAAATAAGTAAGCATAAATATAATGGCATAAATAATAATAACAATAACAATAACAACAACAATAATAATAATAATAATAATAATAATAATAATAATAATAATAATGCAAATTGTATTTAGTTTTATTTTGTCAAAAAGCAAGGAAAAAAACAATACTGGTCGAACTGTACTGATAAGTCTAATGACAACTGATAATAATAATTTATCCATGAACATTCATGGATGTTCATTGGTCAAAGTGTGGGAACGCTTTTAATGCTGGCTCTCAACACTGACTGTCATCACCTAAATTGCTCTTACCTAATAGTCAAGAAATGCCCAGTCATGCAAGACTAACAAATGTATTCTCACTGATATGCATTAAAATGCATTTTAATATCTTTTGCTGTCTGTCTTCCTTTCTCTGTCTGCAGTTTGTAAGATGAATGTACACAAACGTTGTGAAAGTAATGTAGCTCCTAACTGTGGGGTCGACGCCCGGGGCATCGCTAAAGTGCTGTCTGACCTCGGAGTCACTCCAGATAAACTCTCTGGCAGCGTGCAAAGGAGAAAAAAGGTGAGAGGGTGACTCATCGGAAATAATGGGATCACTGTGGATGCAGCAGGAGGAGTGGGCGTGTACGAGTGAAAGGTCAAAAGCCTCTATGCAGCTGTTTTTTTACACTCTGATTCCCAGTTACATAATGGTGTTTTATATTACAGAGCAACTGGCTACTTGATTAGGCCACTTGAAAGATAATGGCAGTGTCTCCTTTCATTCCCTCATTGCCTAATTCGTGAATCATTATGACACAAACACAAATTCAGGCACTAGCAAGAGCCTTGATCCACCAAACGTTGGGACACTGATGGCTTAATTACAGTACCTTCGACATGATTACGTCATTACAACACTGTACATTTGTTATTAAGTAAAACAGATAAAGTACATATCATTCAGATGTTTAATAATTTAAAAAAAACAATGCAAAAATGCTCATAATATACAGTATATATGAATACATCTGGAGAAATTTGCAGAACTTGCAGGTCTTTTTAAGCATTGTCTAGCATCTCTTAATGTTTGTGAAACAATCAATCTTTGTGAAGATGACACCTTGTTCCTGTTTTTTAAACAGATCTCTCAGGGTCCAGATCCATCTCCTTTACCCATATCTCCGCTGTTAGAAGACGATCGATCCAAATCTGCCCCCACCTCACCATGTGACCAGGGTAAACACACATATAAACAACCAATCAAACCTCTGCAGTCTGTTGAATGGTTTTTTTTTTTTTCTGATTTAAATACAACAGCTTTTTGTGTGGCATTTAAAAAAAAACACACACATGTTGTAATACACTTACAATGGAAGTCTGGGGCCACTGAACCAGAGGGTTTTTAATGCTGATGTATGTCATTTCTGCAACACTAGCACCACCAAACGGAATTGCAAAATGAAACAATGTTTTCAAAACAGCTTTCCAAATACACCCCTCCTCTGCTGATGTTCGAACCATTAGATAGTCCCACCACTGATTGAGTAACATTGTTGGGGCGAGTCTAAGCGGGTCGTTCTAAACAAACAGGCATTTTATAGTGCCACAGAGACAAGGTGCTTACAGTTTTCGAGACAATTAACCTATGAATGGCTTACTTATAGATGTCTCTGCATATTAAGCTTGGATAGAAGTATTTTAACACTGAAAAAGTTACATACTCCAGCTTTAAGTAGAAATGTGAAGCTCATACCTTTTATGATTATTATGTTTATTATGAGTTATTGAGTTATTATTTTTATTATGAAATATTGAGTTTTTTGTATTTATTTTTATTAAATTTAAATGAAAAGATTTGATCTGTAAAATTGGCTAATTTATTTAATTGTCCTTTTGAGTTGGAACTACTTTTGGTAAGAGATTGAATTACATTAGTATCATGTTAACACATACTGTACAGTGTTTAAATGCTGTGACTAAACTTTCGAAACATTGTGATTGTGTTGCAGAATTGCCCAAAGATTTCCATTGTAAGTGCAATACTGTTAACATATTTTTTTGTCTTGTCTTGTCTTGCCTTGCCTTGCTTTCTTAAAAAAAAAAAAAAGCCACAAACAACTCAATTGTTTTTATCCTGGAATATACCTTTAACTACTCAATGGCACTTAGTTTCTCATTACATGAGACTATATGCAATTTTTTGCTCAGTGTGATGTCAGTGAAAGTTCTGATCTGGTTCATTATTTGTTGCTCCACAGACATAAAGGATTTGGAGAACATCAGGAAGGCGTTGTCGTTTGACCATCGCGGAGAGGAGCTTAAGACAGCCCCATCCTCCTCTCTGACTGAAGGTGTGTCAGAGGAGACAGGGGCGGGGAGAGAGAATGGAGAGGTGAAGATGGTCCAGGTCAAACGAATGAACCTGGAAGACTTCTCCTTCATCAAAGTGCTCGGGAAAGGCAGCTTCGGGAAGGTAGAGCTCTTTGAAATTCTATCCTTTATTTTAAGCACACAACTAACAGTTTTTTTTGGCAAACACTTACATCTGATTATCTAACACCCAATCTACTCTGAAAGCTAGTGGAGTATCATGCCAAAACTCACTCAAATGATATTCAACAAACTGTCTACACTGCAGTTATACAGTAGCAGTGTTGTGCACTTGGATTGTGGACAGCCTTGTCAATTATAAAGGGAATGGTCGCTTCCAGTCTAACTTGGGTGTACAGTAAATCTAATTATTACAGTGCTTGCAAGGCACCACTGTATTGATATTTTTCAAACAATTTGGTTAGGGTTTCTTCTAAAATCCCAACTTTAATAACAATTAATTCAACCAAACCAATTATTGTACATACTTTGAATTGTAAATAATTTAAGCTTTAGATGAGCTATTAATTTTAGAAATGTAAAATTATAGTTTTTAAAATATCCCACTAACATACATTGTTGGAATGTTCAGCATTCAAAATCTAATAGAGTGCTGATGTCATTGTAACATTTGCATACTGAATTGCAATCAGTCATCTTTCTTACATCTGTTTGCATAATGAATTGTAACTGGTCTTGTTTTCCTTGCATAGATTTAACCATTTTTAGCTGCCTTTACATTGCACACTGACTATTGTGTTGATTCGTGTGTGCAGCTGACTGAAAATAAGATGCATATTGGGTGTCATGATGGCAAAGTGGCTCTGATGCATTTCATGTACTCAAAACCAAAGCCTAAAACCTAAGCTTATACTTAAAACTTTAACACTATTCTTTTGCTGCCATGAAAGCACTGATGTTTTGATTAGGAAATGCAAATCTAGGTTTTGATTAAGGAACTTTAAATGTAGCTGTCCTTAAAGAACAATAAAAATGTTATGAGGTTTCACTGCAAAACTTAGTGATGAGCTTGAAATGTTGCTTTGCAGTTAGCTCTAAATCTCAGGCTTTCTTCTCACAGTTTTTTGTGCATTTTTATTTTTTTATTTTTTTATTACAAAATGGAAAGGAAAATGTTGTTTTCCTGTGTGTGTGTGTGTGTGTGTGTGTGTGTGTGTGTGTGTGTGTGTGTGTGTGTGTGTGTGTGTGTGCATGCGTGGATGTGTGTGTGCATGCGTGGATGTGTGTGTGTGCACAGGTTATGCTGGCTGAGTTGAGAGGCACAGATGAGGTTTATGCTGTAAAAGTGTTGAAGAAAGACGTCATCCTGCAGGATGATGACGTGGACTGCACTATGACAGAGAAACGCATTCTAGCACTGGCCAGAAGACACCCATACCTTACTCAACTCTTCTGCTGCTTTCAGACTAAGGTAAGAACCCACTGCCAGGACTGCAGTTCAGTACATAGAGCTTTTTTCTTTTTCTGCTCTAGGACGAGCTTAGTCTGATTACAAACTTGAGAGATGATGAGCGGACAGGACAAAGTGAGACCAGTCACCAAATGCTATTAATCTCCTTGATTAGTAATGGTGATGTTGTTGTGGACTGCCACTAGGTGGTGGTGTAATATTACATAATAATGTATCAGTAAAGTGTTTTTGATGCTCATTTGTCTCATTACCGAGATCTGACAACAATTTAGCTCTTTATCTGTAAAGATTATGACATGGGGAATAACAGCAAAAACAGGTCAGCTCTCATCAGAGGCACATTTAGATTTTTAGTAAACATTAAAATTTTTAAAATTGTGCATGAAGGTTATAGATAGTCTATGATGATTACTGCACTGATGATGGAAAACAGCTATTAAAAACAGATAAACTGAATTGGGGAAAAATACAGCCAAATACCAAAACTAAATTGCTAAAACCATTTGCCAACATTTGTACCTCTAAACAGAAAATCAAAAATCAAAAAGTAATACACTTGTACTTTCTCTATCTCTTTTAATTCTTAAAAGAACCATAAAAAACACAAAATAAAATAATATAATATAATATGATAGTATAAATATTATATAACAAATATATAAATGTCTGTAAATATATTTGATGAAGGTTAGATAATAAATATACTTTATTTTCCTTAAAGTCCTTAAAAATAAAATTGATAATAAAAAAGTAAAGCAAGATTTTTGTTGAACTGCAATCAATCATGGAAATTAATAATAATAATAATAATAAAATTCTGTCGTGACAATAATTTTTTCTAGATATGCTCTAGAAAAATGAGTGCAATCTTTAAAAAATGAAAACTAAAATCGGTTACGTGAAACGTGGTTTCCTGAGTGGGAACGAGATGCTGCATAATCACATTGGGACATGCCCTGAGTGTCACGTGGTCTGAAACCCTTGTACAATCACACCAATTTATTGGCTGGTGGCACTTAAGTGACGGCCCTAGGGAGCTCATTGGGAACAATATACATTCACGCCATGCGAACAGTAGCTGCCAACTGTCTACGTCTGTGTTAGCGGCGCACAAGTGAGATAAAGCGTCTGCATAAAACAGAGAAAATTATGAGTTTACTCCTGTTCCAACAGAAAGAACCTGAGAAGTAGGAGTCAAACTCTCATCCAGATTATAAAATCTATCAAATGTATGCAGAGAGGACCATCTTGCCACCATACAAATATCCTCCAAGGACGCATCTCTAGCCAAAACCAATGAGGATGCCATGCTCCTCGTAGAATGGGCTCAAATACCCAAAGGCAAAGGTAATCCACGCACTTCATAAGCAATTGAAATTGCATCAGTAAGGCAATGAGACAGTCTTTGCTTGGACACCGAAACTCCCCTGTTGTGGCCACCAAAGCACACAAACAACTGCTCTGACTTATGCCACTGGCTAGTATGGTCAAAATAAACCGAACTCAAATGGGGGAGGATAGAAAGCCTGAAAATTAATAGACTGCGAGCTAAATGATGTAGAAACAACCTTGGGCAAATAGCCCAAATGAGGTCTTAACACCACTCTTGGACACCCGGGTGCAAAATCCATACATAAGGGATTGATCGACAGCATGCAAATCACCAACCCTTTTAAACGATGTCAATGCCACTAGCAGGGCTGTTTTAAGAGTCAGAAACCTATCAGTGACTGTTTTCAAAAGGCTCAAATGGAGCACCCGAGAGCACCTCTAAAACAACAGATAAATCCCATAAGGGAACACGGACAGGACGAAAAGTTCTAAGCCTGCATACCCCGTGCATAAAATGAGAGACAAGAGAATGTCTACCTACAGAGACTCCATTGATAACCGCATTCTCAGCCGCTATAGCAGCAACATAGACTTTAAGCTTTGCTGGGGCAACCCCGGCCCCAAAACACTCTTGCAAAAATATCCAGCACTGTACTGACAGGGCAGTGAACTGGATTTTCACCTTGCGCTGTACACCAAGAAGCAAAAATACACCACTTGAATGTATAAGACTTCCTAGTTGATGGACTTCTAGCATTCAGAATGGTATCAACCACAGTGGGGGACAACCCATCATTCAAGAGGGCGCTCCGTTGAGGGACCATACCCATAACTTCCACAAGTCTGGCTGTGAGTGCCAAATGCTGCCCTGTGCCTGAGACAACATGTCTGTTCTGACAGGAATCTCCCAAGGCACTTCCTCCAGGAGAGAGACCAGAGTCGAAAACCATACTTGAAATGGCCAAAAAGGCACCACTAACAGAAGCTGAACCCGATCCTCCTGAACTCTCTGCAGAACTGCGTGCAGCAGACTGATTGGTGGGAATGTGTAAAGACGTGTTTCGGGCACTGATGTGCCAACACATCAATGCCCAGCGGTGCCGGGGGAGAGAGGGAAAACCAGAGGGGACAGTGTGCCGTCTCGCTCGAAGCGAACAGGTCCACTTCCGCTCTGCCAAATCTTCTCCAAATTTATTCCATAATCTGAGGATGTAATGTCCACTCTCCGGGCATCAAGCCCTGTTTGGACAGGAGATCCACCCCCAAGTTCAACCGGTCTGGGACATGCACAGCTTGTAGGCAGCACATTGTCCCATACCCACAGAAGAATGTGACGTGCCAGCCACAGCATGGCATGAGAACGCACTCCTCCCTGGTGATTTATGTAGGACACCGTCCTGTTCTCCGAATGGATGAGGACATGACTGCCCTGAATCTCAGGGAGGAAAATCCTTAACGACAGCAACACCGTGAACATCTCCAGACAGTTTATGTGCCAATATTGCTGCTGGCCCGTCCAAACCCCGTAGGCTGGACGACCCTCGTATACAGTGCCCCAACCCATGGAGGAGGCATCTGTCATTATAACTTTGCGGCAACACACCTGTCCCAATGGAACACCCAACATCAAATGGTGGGTCCGTTTCCATGGGAACAGAGCTTGGTAGCATCCATGCGTCACTTTGAAGAGACGGAATGGATGCGGCAGTGGTTGAAGTCCCTTTGTGGAGTTCATCCAACACTGAAAAGGTTTTGCATGCAGCATGACCAGGGGAATGACAATGAAAGCCACGATCATGAGCCCCAAAAGCCTGTGAAATGTTCTTGCAGGGAGAAGATGTCCCACTCTGAACATCGCCAGACACCGGCGGAATGACAGAATACGAACTGGAGACATACGCGCCTGGATTGCCCACGAATCCAGCTCCACCCCTAGAAACAGAGCGTGTTGTCTTGGCAACAGGGCACTCTTGTATAGGTTTACACACAGCCCTAGATTGCTCAAATAGTAAAATAGTAGGGCTCAATTTCCATGCGGTCGCTGAAGAAGGAGAGAGATGGGCAGCCAGCGTCTCTTCCATTGCCGTGACTGAAGCATATCCATGGTCAGAAGCTTGACACACATTAGAAAATTCAGAGACTAATTGATTCGTGTTCCTGGCTGAGTAAGGTTGATCCCAGGACTTCAAAATCTCACAATGGAGGTCCAGGGAAAAAGAAAGCGGCCTACGAGGCGCTGCTGCACAGTGGCCCACTAAAAACAGTCGTCCAAGATTGATTTACAATCCTCCGACTGTGCTTCATCTGGCCAATCCAGGTGCAATTTTTCCACGGCAAGTGGTGTAACCTCCAGCAACACCATATTTGTTACTGAAAGTCTGGAAATCCGACCGCTGGGAGGCAAGGCTTCGGCCTGACCACAGGTGAGATCCTCGGAATCCACATGGCAACCTCATCCTCAGTGCTGGAAACCGCTGTCCGGGCCTCAGGGCTAGAACTGAAGATTGGCCTGCTGATCAGCTCCCTTCTCCTCGGCATCAGCACTGGCCTCCCACAAGTCACACGGCTGCGTGGCACTACCTGACACACCAGCACCAGCAGGTGGCTTGACCGAATTTCTGAAGGAGGCAAGCCTTTCACGGAGCGTCCTGATGTTCATTAAATCGCACTGTGGGCAATCCCTCCAACGCGGCCTCTGCGTGGCGAAACCCCAGACAGGCAACACACATATCGTGGGAATCTTCACCAAAGATGAACCGCGTGCACAGAGGTAAGCACTTTTTAAATTCCTTCCTGTATTGCCACTCAAAAGGGAGAATAATAATGATCCTCACTTCAACGTGAGTCATATGTACAACACGCCAGAGCGTTTTTATGTAGCCTGTGACATAGCTCCCTTGGGGTGTCGCTTAAGTGCCACCAGCCAATAAATTGGTGTGATTGTACAAGGGCTTCAGACCACATGACACACAGGGTGTGTCCCAGTGCGATTATGCGGCTCAAGTTCCTACAAAAGAAAATCACAAACATTCAATAACAACAAATGTATGGAAATTTCTATAGTCAAAATAATTTAAGTAAAATATTTAATTGGTTAAAAATGTGATTTGTGAGTGCAGTCTCTATACTATACAATATTTTTACCTTTTATTTTTTAATTTTTTAATTTATTTTATTTTATTTAAATTCTGTCAAATTTAATTAATTAATCTTTAACAAAATGAAATGAATAAACTTGAGTAAATTAAAGTGTTATTATTTTAATTTTGATAAAGAGCACTCAATTCAACTTAATAGAATGTTGTTATGAAATTTAAATATCTAACTCTTTTTTTTTTCTCCCCAATTTGGCATGCCCAATTCCAAATGCGCTCTAAGTCCTCGTGGTGGTGTAGTGACTCCCCTCAATCTGGGTGGTGGAGGATGAATCTCAGTTGCCTCCGCGTCTGAGACAATCAATCCGCGCATTTTATCCCGTGGCTTGTTGAGCGCGTTACCGCGGAGACCTAGCGCGTGTGGAGGCTCACGCTATTCTCCACGGCATACACGCACAACTCCCCACACACCCCACTGAGAGCAAGAACATTATACACATTATAGGGACCACAAGGAGGTTAACCCAACGTGATTCTACCCACCCTAGCAACTGGGCCAATTGGTTGCTTAGGAAGCCTGACTGGAGTCACTCAGAACACCGTGGATTCGAACTTGTGACTCCAGGTGTGGTAGTCAGCATCTTTACTTGATGAGCTATCCAGGCCCCTCGAAATGTCTACATTTTAAAAATAGGCTGAAATATTGAGTATGTTTTAAAATAATATTTACAATATGGCCAGTCATTTTGTATAGTTTTGCACCGCTTTCAAAAATAGTTCCAAACTAAGCCAGAGTATCATCAGCCGTTGCATGTCGCCAAGCAACGCACTGAGTGACAGCATATCTGGAAGGCCGTAAACACAGACAAGCAGAGTGATACAAACTGTGATGTGTCTCAGTGCTGTTATTCTAAATATCAGCACTCTTGGAACGCCGCTTGTCCAATCAAATTAGATGACCGGAACAAACTGTTCTATAATGCTGAGTATCAAATACGTTTCCAGAAGTCTCTCTGCTTCTGGATTGGCAGAGCCTTGCTGTTATAAAAAGACATAAACTCACACAAGCACACAAACTCATGTTCCCTGACACAAAGACAAGCACCTGTTTGAGAGAAACAGCTCTTTTATGGTCTATAATAAACTCACATCAGATGAACTCAAACCCCATTTAAGGTCAAGCATTCAAATTCTCATTTAGTCTCTCTCGGCCTGCTGGTGTGATAGTTGTTTTAGATAGAGCTGGCTGTTTGAGAACAGCAGCCTGAGCCAGGCCAAACCTCACATGTTTATTTTACTCTGCTAAAACCTGGAGTCAGCCATCATGACGGCATCCTCCACTCCTCTAATTTATTTACTTCTGCAGTTTCCCCAAACAAGCAAAAAGAACATTGTGTCCTTACAGAACGAACAAGGGTGGGAGGAGGTGGACAAGAGGAGGGGCTTGAGAGGATTGTTGAAACGAGGGAAGAGCATGAGGGGAGCGAGTGGAGGATGAGAGAAGGTATATATGGTGGAGAAGGACATGATGACCTTAAAAGTTATTCTTGTCCTTCTTCACCTTTAAAGAGGAAAATGATGATGATCAGCCACTTTTACTGAAAGTGGCATTAAATCACCATTTCAACAGTTTTATTTATAGGGACAGTAGAAAGATAACAGGAAATTGTGTGGGGATGTGATCAGTAAATGTGATGAAGTGGATTCAAACTTGCACCATCTGCATGAGCACCATGGCTCAACATATCAGAACACATAGACTAACCCCTAGGTCAAGTGTCTGATAGAATAGACATATTTACTGAAAATAATATTCAAATGATTGTTCCGGGTTCAATACATGTTAAGCTCTATTGAGCATATGTGGAATACTGTTGATTAACTCAGATATTAATTTTGACTTAACTAAATAAAAAAATACACACAGTTTTAAAAGTATAGCCACAAGATTTAAAAGAGTAGTTTACCCAAAACTGATAATTCTACAATTTGTATTCACCTTCATATTGTTCCAAATGCGTATTATTTTTTTTTTATTCTGCAGAACACAAAAATAAATAATTTAAAGAATGTTGAGATCACCATGTACATCTTGATTTTTACAGGGTTCCCACAGTAATGGAAAAGCTGAAAATATCAGCGAATTTTAAAATGGTGTTTTCCAAGCCTGGAAAAGTCATGGAAATTAATTAAAAAAATAAAAATATATAAATAGAAAAGTCTATAGTGGATATATACTTTTCTAGTTTTTCACTGCTCAAAAACATTCCATGAGCTAGATATTGATTTTAAGTAGAGTAACACTTGCTTGCAAGCCATAGTGATGTCCAATTTGTGAGTGAATCGTTCTTTTCAATGAATTAGTCGAAACGTTTCGCGAAAGATCTAAATGATTAATTTACAAATTGGTCTGAATTAAAATTATTTTTAAAACCTTTAGTTATCAAAATGCCTAGAAAAGTAATTGAAAAGTAGTGAAAATTCAGTGATCAAAACCTGTTTTTGTGGTGTAACCATTTTTTACACATACTTTGCAGTTAATTATTAGAACACAACTTATTTTAGAGAGTTTTAAGTCCTCTTGTAGACTACCTGAAAATGTGCTGAGGCCCCCTAGTGGGCCCTGCCCCCCTGGATGAGAACCACTAATTTAAAGCTTTAAAAAGCACCCAAAAGTGTAAAATACAATAGTTTCTGCGACTCTTGCACCATATTCCAAGTCTTTCAAGTTTGTATTCATGCACAAGTCAAATCAAATAATTGATAAACTTATTCAGAGCCCAAATCAAAAATACTTCCAATAAAATCAAGCCACACACAAGAACCAAGGAGGTTTGATGTTATTGACCTATTTGAATTAAAGATTTTTTAAGCTTTAACCTCCTGAGGCCCGAGTGTGCCTGCTGTGACTTTGTAACTACTAGTACCTAATAAACATGCAAATATATATATATTTTATATATATTTATATATATACTTGAAGAGAGTCCCGAGATGGGCATGGCGCCGTGGGACACATCACGTGGCCATCACGCCGATCTGTCACCGCCTCTTCTGCCCTTGGAACGACCTCACGGGTCTCCAGGCGCGTCGTGGTTACGACAGATGCCTCCAAAATGGGCTGGGGCGCTGTATGCAATGAGCACGCAGCCGCCGGCCTATGGACGGGCCCGTGGCAGTGTTGGCACATCAACTGCCTCGAGTTTCTGGCAATTCTGCTCGCCTGCGGAGGTTTCAGCCATTGATCCAGGGCAAGCATGTGTTAGTTTGGACAGACAACACGGCAACGGTAGCATATTTCAACCATCAAGGTGTCTGCGCTCCCCTTGTATGTCACAATTCACCCGCCGTCTCCTCCTCTGGAGTCAGCAGCACCTCAAGTCGCTGCGAGCCACTCACATCCCGGGCGACCAACACTGCAGTGGACGCTCTGTCATGGCAGGTTACCATCAGGGGAGAGTGGAGACTCCACCCTCAGGTGGTCCAGCTGATTTGGAGTTGATTTGGGCAGGCACAGGTAGACCTGTTCGCCTCCCAAAATTCCTCCAACTGCCCGCTCTGGTACGCCCTGACCGAGGCACCTCTAGGTATAGACGTGCTGGCACACAGCTGGCCCCCTGGACTTCACAAATATGCATTTCCCCCAGTGAGCCTACTTGCACTGACCCTGTGCAAGGTCAGGGAGGACGAGGAGCAGGTCGTCCTGGTAGCACCCGCGGTGGTAGACACGATCACTCAGGCTAGGGCCCCCTCTACGAGGCACCTGTATGCTTTTAAGTGGCGTCTGTTCGCTAAGTGGTGTTCTTCCTGACGCGAAGACCCCCAGAGATGTGCAGTCGGATCGGTGCTTTCCTTCCTGCAGGAGAGGTTGGAAGGGCGGCTGTCCCCTTCCACCTTGAAGGTGTATGTAGCCGCTATAGCGGCACACCATGACACAGTGGATGGTAAGTCCTTAGGGAAGCATGACCTGATCATCAGGTTCCTGAGAGGAGCTAGGAGGCTGAATCCCTTCAGACCGTGCCTCGTTCACTCATGGGACCTCTCTGTAGTTCTTCAGGGTCTACAGAGAGCCCCCTTTGAGCCCTTGCAGTCAGCTGAGCTTAAGGCACTCTCTTTGAAGACTGCCCTCCTGACTGCGCTCACTTCCACCAAGAGAGTAGGAGACCTGCAAGCGTTCTCTGTCAGCGAAACGTGACTGGAATTCGGTCCGGGCTACTCTCACGTGATCCTGAGACCCCGACTGGGCTATGTCCCTAAGGTTCCCACGACCCCTTTTAGGGACCAGGTGGTGAACCTGCAAGCGCTGCCCCAGAAGGAGGCAGACCCAGCCCTGACGTTGCTCTGTCCGGTGCGTGCTTTACGCATCTATTTGGATCACACGCAGAGCTTTAGAGTCTCTGAGCAGCTCTTTGTCTGCTTTGGTGGACAGCGTAAAGGAAGCGCTGTCTCCGAGCAGAGGATCGCCCAATGGCTCATTGACGCCATAACAATGGCATATCACACCCAGGACCTGCCGCCCCCAGTAGGGCTATGAGCCCATTCTACCAGGGGTGTAGTGGCCTCCTGGGCCTTGACCAGTGGCACCTCTCTAACAGACATTTGCAGAGCAGTGGGCTGGGCAACACCCAACACCTTTGCGAGGTTCTACAATCTGAACTACCTGCCTGCCTTTCATCCACTAAAACTCCAGCTTACCTCGTGTGAGGTTCGGCACTCGCTTGCTTGTGTTTGGATGGACTCGTGGCGGCCTAGGATCGACCGCTCTGAACAACCTGCTGCCTGCCTACATGCCTGCCTTTCATCCACTAAAACATCGGCTTACTTCGGGTGAGGCTCGGCATTCGCTGCCTTGTGTTTGTATGGACTGGACTTGCGGTGGCCTGGGATCGACTGCTCTCGGCTGGCAGCTGTACTGCTGCGTGCTTGTTTGTGGGCGTGTTGGCACATGTGGACATTAAGGACATTAAGACCATTAAGACAAAGACCTAGTTGTGGTGGTGTTACAGAGGATGAAGTCCCTTCTGCTCACTGCTATGGTATGTTACAGCTGTATTAATGCTCTTAGCCCTCTCTACCTTGCTGCTTTGGCTCTTGGATATTATATTTGTCTAGTTATGGCTCTTCTATTCATCTCTGGATTTGCATAATCTGAACTCTTCATATCGTCTTCCCGTGGACACTTATAATCACTGTGCTTCCTTGGAAATTCTACGCCGTCCTCAATATGTCCACCGAGGATCTCGGAGCAGTTTCTGTAAAGGCGCACAGTTCACTTCCTTGGTTAGCGATAACATTCCAGTAATTTCATCCCGTCTTTCCTCTTCAAAGTCGGGTGCAGAGTTACGGTCTGTAAATCCGTTAAATCTCTGTTCAATTAAGTTTTCATCTCCAAATGCTGAAAAAGCTGAGCCACTCATGGTGAGGATGGCCTTGATAAATGCGAGGTCACTATCTAACAAATCATTCATTTTAAATGACTTTTTCATCTCGAACTTGCTTGACTTTTTATTTGTGACTGAAACATGGCTGAAACTGGATGAATTATCATCTCTTGGTGAACTTTCTCCACCGGATTGTGCTTTTTTTAGCACTCCAAGACTTTCTGGTCATGGTGGGGGTGTTGCTACTGTTTTTAAAAGCAATTTTAAAAACAAAAAATTACATACAGATGTATATTCCAGTTTTGAGGTACAGTTAATGAGAATCAACATAGGGGGTCCTGTATTATGTGCACTGGTTTACAGGCCTCTGAAATTTAACAAGGACTTCACTCAGCAATTCTCTGAGTTCCTCTCTAATATTGTGTCTCGCTGTGATAGACTGTTGATTCTAGGAGACTTAAATATTCACCTTTGCTGTCTGTCTAAACCGTTGGTGCCCTACTCATAATTTGGGGCACACATTGGATCTGGTGTTGTCACATGGTTTTCCTGTAACAAATCTGAGAGTGACTGATCCTGCTATTTCAGACCATTTGCCAATTTTGTTTGAATCTGTCTGTGTTTCTCCCACCACCACTTGCTCTCAGTCTGTAAGTTATTCTCGTTTCATTCAACTTTCCACTACCAGTTTATTTTCAGAGTACTATCAATCTAACTTTGCAGATGCTGTCTTCATTGACAGATTAAATACTGAAGAAATGGTGGAGGTTTTTACTAAATCCTGTTCTGTTTCTATAGACTGTGTTGCTCCCCTTAAGCCCAGGAAAGGGAAAGGGCAATGCTCAGCCTTGGTTAAATGATAACACCCACTATCTTAGACAAGAGTGTCATAAGGCAGAGTGAAAGTGGAAAAGAGACAAACTTCAAGTCTTGAATGAATGTTTAACTGCATGCTTAACTAGTTACCAAAAGTCAGTAAAAGAGGCTAAGTCTAAATTCTTCTCCAAACTCATCACTGAAAATGCTAACCGACTGAGAATGCTGTTTAAGACAATTGATTCAGTGCTAAATCCCTTACCAGCCCCTTCTCTTGTTCCATCTTGGGAAACCTGTGAGAACTTTTTAAAAACTTTTGATAATAAAGTCTTGGAGATCAAGGCTTCCATTAAGCCATCAACATATGATCCCCCTTTGATTTGTTCACCAACAGATTCGCTAACTTGTTTTCATCCAGTTACCTCTGCTCAGCTAGCTGATATTGTTTCAAAGGCTAAATGCTCCAGCTGTGAGTCCGATGTCATTTCAACTCGCCTTTTCAAGGAAGTGTTTGTAACCTTGAGCCTGGCTGTAACAGCAATTATTAACAGTTCTCTAGCGAATGGAGTTGTGCCTGCTAGTTTTAAACATGCTGTGGTTCACCCTCTGCTTAAGAAACCCCATCTTGACCCATCTATCCTTAGCAATTTCAGACCTATCTCCAAATTGCCTTTTATTTCAAAGCTCTTAGAGTTGTGTATTGTCAGTTGAGTTCTTATATCAGTATGTCCAATATTTTAGATACTTTTCAGTCGGGTTTTAGATCAATGCACAGTATGGAAACCGCACTGTTGAAGGTCAGCAATGACCTGTTGCAAGTTCTCGATACTGGTTCGTATACGGTGCTTGTCTTGTTGGATTTAAGCGCTGCATTGGATACAATCGATCATAGTATTCAGTTACATCGGTTGGAAAAGTTGGTGGATATTCAGGGTGTTGCCCTGCAGTGGTTGGCCTCTTACCTCAAAGATAGAACCTTCTCAGTGAGCATTGGGAAGTTTTCTTCTTTGTCGGTTCTCCTATTATGCGGTGTGCCCCAAGGGTCCATTTTAGACGATACACAATTTTAACTACCAGCTAAAACTGACAGTAGTTATCCTTTGGACACGCTTTGCGACTGTTTTGAGGAGATCAAATGTTGGATGTCTAATAATGTTTTGCAATTAAACGAAAGCAAAACGTCATGGTTACTGGTGTAACCTTCGTTCCCTGATGGAGGGAACGAGATGTTGTGTCGTTGTAGTGACACTAGGGGTCACTCTTGGGAGCCCGAGACACCTCTGATCTTTGATAAAAGGCCAATGAAAAAAGCAGAGTGGTATTTGCATGCCACTCCCCCGGACATATGGGTATAATTCCCTATACTGTGGCCTGCCTCAAATTGTGATCTCTCGCCTGCAAATTGTCCAAAATGCTGCAGCGAGACTTCTTACCGGAACAAAAAAGAGGGATCAAATTTCTCCCATTTTAGCGACTTTACATTGGCTTCCTGTAAAGTTTAGAAACGATTTTAAAATAGCTGTTTTTGTGTACAAGGCTTTATCTGGTGTCACACCAAAATACATTAGTGACCTTCTGATTCCTTACTCTCCCCAAAAAGCACGTAGGTCTAGTAATCAGCTTCTCTTAACTGTCCCACGTTGTCGCTGTAAAACTAAGGGTGGTCGGGCCTTATCTGCTGCAGCACCTAAACTTTGGAACAGTGTGCCTGTAAATGTGAGGTTTGCTCCTTCACTAGCCAGTTTTAAATCGGCTCTTAAATCTTATTTGTTCTCTCTGGCTTTTGATTAAGATTAGTTTAAGGGTTTTATGTTGAAGTTTTCTGACTGTATTTTATTTAATGTGTTTATATTTTGTACGCTGCATGTTTTCCTTTAATGCTTTCTTTTTATATGCTCAATGTTTTATTTAGTGCTTGACTTGACTTGCTGCACTGATTTAAAAATTTACACTTAAAAACGGATGTCATAAGAGCCCAGTTACATTGTCACCCTGAAAATTACCATCACATTCACACAGAAAAGCCCGCGTTATCATTAGAGCCAAAACTTACCTCAGAGTGCTGCCTTAAATTGATTTTAATCTTGAAATATCTGCTTGTCTTGGTGTTAAATGAAGGCACTGCATGATGAAACTATAATTTTTTTCACTGTGCGGAGCAAAGACAGTGTTTCACTTTGAAGAGTTTGATGCTGCAGCAGTGATGACTTTAGTGACAGTCTGTGACAGCAGTCCGTGCAGCTGTGTGAACTTCCACTCTCGTAAAAGTCCCATTCAATAATCTCACAATAAATTATGCATTCATTAAAATTAAACCCAGTAATGTAACGACAGGAACGCCGCCCATTGTAAAGAAGTAAAAGTAAAAACATTTTATTAGAAATTTACTTGAGTGAGAGTAAAAAGTACCCACTTTTAAACCTACTCTAAAAGTATTTTCTTTCCCAAAAAATTCTGAATCCATGTACTGATTACCATTATCCCATGTCTGCCAAACATGTTGAGTGGTCCAAACATCATCAGCAGCCTGAAACTGAACTTTTGGTCAGATGTTAGGAGTCAATGCACTTGGCTGCATAGTAAAGATATAGGATGCTCCATCGCTCCCTATTTAGTGAGTGACTTAACCTCCAGTGTGCTGTCTGTCTGCACTGGTCTCAGAACAATTCTAAATGCACCTTATATTTTACCCTAACTCCAAAAAATGCCTCTGAAAGCAACATTTTTCAGCTTTTGGATGAACCCATTGATTCTCAGTGTTTTAATGCAGAGTGAGTATAGGATTTCTAACGGAAAAATAGCCCTATTGTCCACTTCAGTGGTCATTGTGTTTAACAGCGTGCCGTTTTGCAATAAATCGCTCAGATTTTTTTAATTGCATATCGGATGAAACTAGAGACTCTAATCTTTTGACTTAAATAGGTTTCAATGTAAAAACTTAATGAGGTTTCTTACCAGATATAGTTTTGTTGCCGTTTCTCCTCTAGACCAACTTCACTGAGATCGGCGCCATGTTGTTTTGTCACATGTGTAATGATGCTGCTGGTACTGGCAATGACGAAGACGATGACAATGAATTGAAGAACCCAAGTGCAATTTATTACAAACGTGAAATCCCAAAAATGTAAATATAAACATGAACAAAACATAAACATGGCTTGACTTGACTTAGCATGACACGTTACCAAACTCAACCAAAGTTATATTCAACAATACCTGACAATGGACAAAGGAAAACATGAGGCTTAAATACATGAACATGGGAGAACACAGGACAAAGATAACCAATAAACACTGAGAACTCTAAACAAGATAACGAGACAATAAACCAATGAAAACAAGACACGTGAACATGGAGGGAAAACATGAAATCACATGACAAGGGAACCACATGACATGAAACAGGAACTAGAAATAAACTTTTCAAAATAAAAGACATGAAAAACATGAATTAACAAAATACACATGACATATCCCCCTCACTAAGGGGTGGCTCCTGGTGCCCAGAAACATGAACACACACATTAAACATGACATAGTTCCAAAGTTCTGTAGAGAGCTGGGGTGGGGGGGTCCTGAGGCGTGGGGCGTGGCCTGGTGAGACAGGGCATGGGGCATGGGACCAGGGTAGAGTCAATGGAAGGTGGGGCCCTGAGAGGCTCGAAGGGCAGAGCCATGGAAGGTGGGGTTGAGAGAGACTTAAGGGGCAGAGCCATGGAAAGCGGGGCCGTGAGAGACTTGAAGGGCGACACTATGGAACTTGGTGCCCGGAGAGTAGCCGAAGACTCGAAGGGCCAGGGTGGAGCCGGAGGCAGGGAGGACCAAGGCGGCACTAGAGGCTCAGAGGAGCAAGGCAGAGCTGGGGGATCGGAAGACTGAGGCGGAGCCGGTGGGGCTGAGGACCAAGGTGGAGCCGTAGGGAAGGAGGTCCCCGGTGGAGCTGATGGATCAGAGGGACGAGGCGCAGTCAGAGGATCGGAGATCCCAGGTGGAGCCAGGTGACCGACAGACCAAGGAGGAGCTGGAGGGATGAGGGACCCCGGCAAAGCCGACAGGCTGAAGGACCGCAGTGGAGCCAAAGGAACGCAGAGCTGAGGCAATGTCGAGGGACTGACAGGCCAAGGCAGAGTCCAAGGCTCGGAGGGTCCAGGCGGGGTCGGAGGGTTGAAAGTTCCCCTTGCCTGCTCTGGAGAACTAAGGGCGTGAACCATCTCTAGGTCCAACTGCTCAGATGTGGCCATGACATGGCATGGAACAAACTCAGGCGTGGCTGTGACATGGCATGGATCAGGCTCAGGCGTGGCTGTGACATGGCATGGAGCAGGCTGAGGTGTTGCTGTGACATGGCATGAAGCAGGCTGAGGCATTGTTGTGACATTGCATGGAGCAGGCTGAGGCATTGCTGTGACATGGCATGGAGCAGGCTGAGGATCCGGGACAAAAGATGGCGCCAGCTCAGTGACCATTACGAGGAACTTTGGCCCGGCGGCCATGACGTGGGACGCTGGCTCGTCGACCATGACGTGGGACGCTGGCTCGTCGACCATGACGTGGGACGCTGACTCGTTGACCATGACGTGGAACTCTGGCTCGGCATCCGCCTCCCCCACAGTGAATGTAGAACCAGTGATCTGCAGGGCAAGGTCGATATATTGAGCGAGGCTGAGGGAACTGCGACCGCCAGGCATCGAAATGGAGATTTGCTCACTCAATCCAAAATGGAAAATGTCTTTGAGGGCGACCTCATTAAAGTCCACCTGGCAGGCCAGATCGCAGAAGTACTTTACATAATGCTCCTGGGGACGATTCCCCTGATGTAGGCGGATGAGTTGAATTGCTGGGTTCATTGTTCGGTCAGGTATTTCTGTAACGATGCTGCTGGTACTGGCAATGACGAAGACGATGATGATGAATTGAAGAACCCAAGTGCAATTTATTACAAATGTGAAATCCCAAAAAACGTAAATCCAAACATGAACAAAACATAAACATGGACTTGACTTGACTTAGCATGACACGTTACCAAACTCAACAAAAGTTACATTCAACAATACCTGACAATGGACAAAGGAAAACATGAGGCTTAAATACATGAACATGGGAGAACACATTACAAAGATAACCAATAAACACTGAGAACTCTAAACAAGATTACAAGACAATAAACCAATGAAAACAAGACAGGTGAACATGGAAGGAAAACAAAGGCATGTCCCATTGAATTCAGTGGAGCAAAAGATCAATGTTCATTGGACAAGAGGCTCTAAACGCATCATTTTGGGTCCCTCCCAGATGCTGTGCGTGTCTGGGGGTCTATGGGAGCTTCATGAGTGCTATTTGCATAAGGGAAATTATCTGATTGTTGATTGAACAGTGGGCTTTCAATCAATGTATTTTTATCCCACCTGGAAGCCCAGCTTCTCTATCTGATGATTGTTCGAGCTCTCAAACAGGCTAAACCACGTAAAAACAGTCAATTATTGAAACGTGATGTACGTGAGTGACAGCATTTCAGATTAAAACATAATTGTTGTCATCCAGTAGGTGGAGATCAGCAGTGCAGTAGAAACTGGTTGCAGTTCACAGTATTTAACACAATTAATTTAGTGATTAGGGATCATCACTTTTACCATCGGCAAATGTATATGTTGTAAATAAAATTTTAAATATTAAGTTCTGTATTTTTTGTATTTTATTTTCATTCAATAAGTTCAATAGTTTTTTTTTTTTTTTTTTTTTTTTTGTGTTTTGAGTCGGCAACATAGCTGCTTTTGGGGGCAAAATGGCAGACACTGCTATTGTTGTTGACTTAATTTTGGAGAAATCTATCAAATCAAAATGGACCATTTCATGCAAAAAAAATAAAAAAATACTAATAATAAAAATAGGAGAGCAGACTTCACATTTAAGTTGCCTAACTAGACCAACAACAAAAACAGCAACAACAACAGAGAAACAATTAAATAAATAATAACATTAGAAATAAAAAATATGCAAGTACACTTTTTTGTTTTTACCAACATCAGTGCTTCCCTTCTTTTGAAAACCAACAGCTGCCACCAGTCTCTATAAACCGCTACAGTATTTTATGGAAATCAGTGATCACAGAATTCTTTAAAATATTTAATTTTGTGTTCTGCAGAAAAAAGAAAGTAAAAAAAAAAAGGGTGAGAAAATTATGAAAGACATTCAACATGGTTAATGCACAAAAGAAGTCTGTATTTCTATTCTTCTAATTCATTGCATACAGTCCATTTACACTACCAACTTCTTATGAATGTGCTGTCTTTGTTTATATCACTGGTTCTTGACAGGGAATGGACTATATAATAGGACGCAGATGGTGCAAAAACTGGAGAAGAACCTCAGAATTAAATTGCACCTGACCTAGCCCATTAGCGCTATGCGTTCACAATTTCGCCAAATTCATTTGCGCCTAGACTTAGCGCATGCTTGCACGAAAATACCAAAACTTCATGACCATGCCCACTGACTTTGTGCATATGACTTTTTGCATAGTGCTGCACTTAGCGCTGTTATTAAAATAGAGCCCTATATGTGTCAGCATGAGACTAGTGCAAGAGGATCACTAACTGACTATGTCTGTAAAGTTGTATCCGAACTTTAAAGAGCCCATATTATGCTCATTTACATGTTCATAATTTTATTTTTGTGGTCTACTAGAATAGATTTACATGCTTTAATGTTCAAAAACACATTATTTTTCTCATACCGTATATTGCTGCAGAACCTCTTTTCACCCTCTGTCTGAAACGCTCTGTTATAGCTCCTGTCTCTTTAAAGCCCCCCTTTCCGAAAAGCCCAGTCTGCTCTGATTGGTCAGCTGGCTCAGTCTGTTGTGATTGGTCAACCACTTAGTGCATGTGTCGGAAATGTAATGTCCCTTACCATAACCGAGTTTCAGCTCCCAAGGCTTCCTGAGCAGCGTATTCCTGAGGCAGGCATTATGCAAATGTTTTACATAGTGACATAGCTATGTCACAAAAGTAATGGCTGGACTGCAAACCAGGTGTTTCCGGCAGTTCAGGAGCAGTGTTTTCTGTGGGAGAGAGTAACTCCCTTTGGTGTGGACTTTGTGCTTTGTAACTTTGCAGTCATTACATGCACAAACAGCTATATTACACACTAAAGGAAAGGTAAAATCCCAAAAAGCATAATAGGGCCTCTTTAATATCATCACCACGTAATGCATAACTTTCTCATGGTATGCGCAAGGATACCAGAATGGGGTGTAAAATGTGACATAATAACTATCTGTAAAGTGCTGTTTAAATTGAGAAAACTACACTCAAAGGAATTATGTCAAGAACACTTAATTAGAATTTCATCAGCCAAGAAAAGCATTCTCACCTTACAAAGGACAGAAAATCAGATAAGAATATTATGCAATTGACATCTTTATTTTTAATACATTTTAGGGTAATAAGTTAATACTTAAAATAAATAATTAAAAACTCTCTAAATTCTCATTAACTGCAATTGTATCCTATCAGAAACACAATTTTTACAATACAACTATGTCATTTTCCTTTGGCGGTTGTTTAATCCACTAAATCAAAGCTGCTGTATGCCACTCAGATTTGTTTAAAAGCCTTTTTTCTTGTCAGGGCAACTTGACTGTTCCAGAAAGGACTTTATTGTAAAAGGTCACTTACATTTTGTCTCCTATTTACCAAGTGAATACCAGTATGAAAAATTATTATCGAGTCCTGGACAAAAAGTAAAAGGGCACAATAAATATTTGTTTACAAATGTAAGTCACAATCATTTATGGTTAAGGAATAAGACCTTGAAATCAATTTAATTGTTTTTAGTGCAATACATACAGGAAAAGGTGTTGTCTGTAAACCATGTTTAGAAATAGAATTATTGGCAGATATATCTGTAATATTCTGAAAAGGAGTTTGCCTGTTTAAGAGTGACTCTTTGTTGTTTATTTTGTACAAAAAGAAAATACAAAAAAATACAAAAATAAGTGATTGCCATTAGCCTTACATAATGTGTTTCTGATTCTTATCAAGCCTGACGTGTATACCATATGTCGTTTGTTTTCTTTTCAACCCTCTATTAGATACTTACACACACACATGCACAAACACTTTGGCCTAATTGGACCAAATATTGTGCTATGCTCTTTTGCTAATATTTACTGTATAATGACTAATATGACTATACATCTAACTTCTAAGACATACTGTAAAAAAAGATTCAGCTAATGCATAAATTCTGAGTTGGAGCAAATGATCTGTAATTCAATTTCCAAATGTTTGCAGATTAAATAAACATTGTACATTCATCCCCAGATTTGTTTTTGGACACAGATTACACACTTTCGGTCTCCAGCGCTTTGCGTTTAATCAGATCGTGCAGTGAATGATTGCAGGTGTGTGTTCTTTTTTCTTTCAGGTCTTTTTCTTGCTCTCTCTCTCCTCTCTCTCTCTCTCTCATCAGCTCTTTGTTGCCTCACATATAGCATGGCAGGCTGACCTCTTATTGACATGCTCCATCTCTCGCCCCATTTCGTGTTCCCTCAATGCCCAATTAACCATCAGGCACTGTTGAGGACACCCTTGCCTGGACTTGCTCCCCACAGTTGAACTGCCCTGCCCCTCACCCCTGAAAACATCCCCAGCATCAGCAGTGCTGAGGTATGAGGTGTGTAGGCCATATTTGTTGAAAGGCCTCTTACAAACAGTAGTGAAATTAAGATATTGATATAAACTTGAGTGAAATTAATTCATATGCATTACTGAAAATCTTACAAACACTAATGAAATTACTATATTGATATACAGTAAATATTAGTGAAATTCATTTATATGCATTTTTGAAAATCTTACAAACTCTAGTGAAATTACTACACTGATATAGATATTAGTGAAATTCATTCAAATGCATTATTGAAAATCTTACAAACACTAGTGAAATTACTACACTGATATAAATATTAGTGAAATTCATTTAAATGCATTATTGAAAAGCGTCTTATAAACACTAGTTAAATAAAAATATTCATGAAACTGATTCTGTGGACTTACCTTAACTAAATTTACACATTTGTAGCTGAAAGTGTCTTTCAATCATTACTTCAACTCTTCTCATATACACTTCTGAAATGGTCTCTCAATCACTACTGAAATCTCTTTCAAACAGACATGCGAAAATGTCTTGAGTAGACATGCTCATACTGATCTAACAAGATGTTGAGATGATATTATCACATTGTCTCACATCCTCTCAATAAGTTCTGTAAGAACCAGTTTCACAGGTTGATGAGAGACGATTTCAGTAGTTGATGAGAGCTTATTTCACTGGAAAAGGAAGCTGTGTCCCCACTTCCTGTTGAATTCGGTGTGTGTGGTGCAGGGGGTCTAAGTTAGCTGATCAGCAGGTCCCTGTAAGCCCCTGCTGGGCTACCTTAACATCCTAGCAACCAAGCAGAACACCCTGGTTTGAAAACTCCTGGTCCAGATAACAGCTCTCCACACTCTGTTCATGAGGTATCCACCTGCTATATATATATATATATATATATATATATATATATATATATATATATATGAGAGAGAGAGAGAGAGAGAGAGAGAGAGAGAGAGAGAGAGAGAGAGAGAAAGTTGTGCTCAAAAGTTTGCATACCCTGGCAGAAATTGTGAAATTTTGGCATTGATTTTGAAAATATGAATGATCATGCAACAAAAAAACTGTCTTTTATTTAAGGATAGTGATCATATGAAGCCATTTATTATCACATAGTTGTTTGGCTCCTTTTTAAATCATAATGATAACAGAAATCACCCAAATGGCCCTGATCAAAAGTTTACATACCCTTGAATGTTTGGGCTTGTTACAGACACAAAAGGTGACACACACAGGTTTGAATGGCAATTAAAGGTTAATTTCCTACACCTGTGGCTTTTTAAATTGCAATTAGTGTCTGTGTATAAATACTCAATGAGTTTGTTAGCTCTCACGTGGATGCACTGAGCAGGCTAGATACTGAGCCAAGGGGAGCAGAAAAGAACTGTCAAAAGACCTGCATAACAAGGTAATGGAACTTTATAAAGATAGAAAAGGATAATTGTGGAAAAAAGTGGAAAATTTAGGGATCTCTTGATACCAAGCCAAGGTCAGGGAGACCAAGAAAGATTTCAGCCACAAATGCCAGAAGAATTGTTCGGGATACAAAGAAAAACCCACAGGTAACCTCAGGAGAAATACAGGCTGCTCTGGAAAAAGACGGTATGGTTGTTTCAAGGAGCACAATACGACGATACTTGAACAAAAATGAGCTGCATGGTCGAGTTGCCAGAAAGAAGCCTTTACTGTACCAATGCCACAAAAAAGCCCAGTTACAATATGCCCGACAACACCTTGACACGCCTCACAGAGTCTGGCACACTGTAATTTGGAGTGACGAGACCAAAATAGAGCTTTATGGTCACAACCATAAGCGCTATGTTTGGAGAGGGGTCAACAAGGCCTATAGTGAAAAGAATATCATCCCCACTGTGAAGCATGGTGGTGGCTCACTGATGTTTTGGGGGGGTGTGAGCTCTAAAGGCACGGGGAATCTTGTGAAAATTGATGGCAAGATGAATGCAGCATGTTATCAGAAAATACTGGCAGACAATTTGCATTCTTCTGCACGAAAGCTGCGCATGGGAAGCTCTTGGACTTTCCAGCACGACAATGACCCTAAGCACAAGGCCAAGTTGACCCTCCAGTGGTTACAGCAGAAAAAGGTGAAGGTTCTGGAGTGCCCATCACAGTCTCCTGACCTTAATATCATCGAGCCACTCTGGGGAGATCTCAAACGTGTGGTTCATGCAAGACGGCCAAAGACTTTGTATGACCTGGAGGCATTTTGCCAAAACGAATGGGCAGCTATACCACCTGCAAGAATTTGGGTCCTCATAGACAACTATTACAAAAGACTGCACGCTGTCATTGATGCTAAAGGCGGCAATACACAGTATTAAGAACTAAGGCTTAATATGCAGCCTTTTGAACAGGGGTCATTAAATTTTTTTCTTTGTTGCCATGCTTTGTTTTATGATTGTGCCATTCTGTTATAACCTACAGTTGAATATGAATCCCATAAGAAATAAAAAAAAATGTGTTTTGCCTGCTCACTCATGTTTTCTTTAAAAATGGTACATATATTATCAATTCTCCAAGGGTATGCAAACTTTTGAGCACAACTATATATATATATATATATATATGGACATAAAAATAAGGGGGAAAAAATATAAAATTGTATTGGAAAAATTAAAAAAAAAAAATGATTTCCATTTATATAAATTATTGAATAAAATGATGTAGTGCAATCAGTAAAGCATAGTATTTAATGTTACAAGATAACTAGGAAAAATGAATTTAACATGACTGTTCAAACTAAACGTATTTATTCATAGCGTATAGTGCTAGCAATCCAGTGTTACTGGTTCAATTCCCAGGGAACACATACTGATAAAATGTATACACTGTCAAAGTGGTAACCTGCAACTGTTACCACAAGGATCTATTTTTATTTGATATAACCCATAAAAATTTGTTTCATTACTATAACCTACAGTATATAGTCAGCATGATTCAGTAATGTTAATAAAACAAATAAATTTGCATGTTACCAAGTGACATACATTTTTTAGGTTACCTAACAATTTATTAATTTTTTCAGAATACATTTTTGAATGCACTGTTGTTGCTTTAGATAAAAGTGTCTGCAAAAGTGTCTGTTCCTAGAATGTGCACTCCTAATGAACCAAAGTTTCACCATGATTTTCAGACTGCAATCAGCTGCAGGATCACAGTACAGCTCTTATCCACCTAATTGCAGCTAAGCAATCTGAATAATATTATACAACCAGCCAGAGCACATATGGATACTTTAGAGATGAGACATTGAAAAGGCGGTGAGAGAGAGAGAGAGAGAGAGAGAGAGAGAGAGAGAGAGAGCAAAAATGAATTCTAGGATTGCATTAGTTACACAAACACTGAAATAAGTGGCAACCTGCAAATGTTACAGTATCTCATGGATCTATTTCTATATCTATATCTATACCTATAAAAATAGCTTTTGTTGGTGCATCTTCATTTTTCAGGTTGATTTAGTCAGATTAAATAAAAGTTTTGACTGAATAAAACCTGCTAATTTATATATTACCACATGATGCACATTTTTACCTGACAAAGCTTTTTTTTTTTTTTACATGCTCACTTTTAAGTTTGGTTAGTTAAACACCCCATGAAATCAAAATTGGAGTTTTGTGGCTTTAAGTCCATGTCTGTAAGCTTGGAGGTCATCTTATGTTACTGTTCTCTTAAAATTGACAATGTAAATGTTTACAGATATACATTTTTAAAATATACAGTCTTTCTCTTCTGGGATTGTGGACCAAAATTTTGATGACTCATCCTATCCTAGCTGGTAGTAACACGTTACTATACCTACGTTTTGAAAAAATGATTTTTATGTAACATGAGCGGTGCAACAAAATTGATTTTTATTTCCATTTCACACAAATCACTGGTAAATTGGCAGAGTATCTGTTCATAAACACATATTGCTCTGTTCCTCACACAATGCTATCTAATGACTTCAAATTACTTACATTTTAACATATGAATAACATCATACATTAACAAACTATTTATAAGCTTATTCCAGCTTAAATGCCAGCAGCCATATCACCCTGCAGCTCTTGCCTGGTTGCCCACTATTGCTAAATAGAAAAACTAAGGTTGCTGCTGGAAGAGGTATTAGGAAGGCCAGCAGGGGTTGCTCACCCTGTGGTCTGTGTGGGTCCTAATGCCCCAGTATAGTGACAGGGACACTATACTGTAAAAAAGCACCGTCTTTCGGTCATTTAAAATCCCAGGATACTTCTTGTAAAGAGTAGGGGTGTTACCTTGGGGTCCTGGCCAAATTCCCCCATTGGCCCTTCTCAGTCATGGCCTCCTAATAATTCCCAATGATTAATTGGCTCTATAACTCTACCCTCTCCTCTCCACTAATAGCTGGTGTGTGGTGGGTGTTCTGGCACACTATGACTGCCATTGCATCATCCAGGTATACTATGTAAAGCGCTTTGAGTGCCTAGAAAAGCACTATATAAATGTAAGGAATTATTATTATTATTATTATTATTAGTCGAATGCAATCAAAGTGCACAATAGCTCAACTGATAGAGAGTTGCACTTGCGATTCAAAGCACTGAAAAGTCCTGAAAAGCATGTGAGTCATAACATGAGTCAAAAATGTAATTGAAGCACCACAAAATAGCGTGGTTGCGTCAGCAATTGCATTTTTGATCTCTGATTTGTTTTTATGACACTATCGGTTAGGTTTAGGTTTAAGGTTTGGCGAAAAGAGGTTGATTTTATTGATTTAAACCTTATTAGAGAATTAACCTTAAACATCTCATCTGTTTGGGAGAACATTTAACTCGCTTTTAGCGCCCCTCAGTGGACTTCTCAACTTAGAACTGCTACCATAAGCGTAATAAACCACGTAATATAATTTTGCAAAAATGTCGCCACATTTACGTTCTTTTCTCCAGATTTTTTGTCCAGTCAAATGCTCTCTAGAATGAGTATGTCGCTCTTCTAAATACCACACTAACAAGTAGCAAATCATGGTTCATGACTGTGACATAACAAAATCCTAGTAGCTATTTAAAACAAAGGGACAATCCCTTCTATATGTCCTGCTCCAACTTCCTGCTTCAATAAGAAAACGTCAACACAGGAAATAAAACTGTTCTCGTCAAATTATTTTACGAGATAAAAATACTCCCACACTCAACCTCTTAACCAAGGTTCTCTTTGGTTCATTTCTGCTGATAGACAGTAGGTTGGAACGCTCCCAGATGTCTTGGCCACGTTCCCTCATATTTATTTTCTCTTGTTGCTCCATTAAATGCTTTTAGATTGTGGCCACTCACATTGCAACATCTGTGTACACAGTCTTACCTGAGAACTAAAAAGACACAGAATGCACATCATTCGCATACATTAGAGATGCACATTTACACAAGCAGGTGATAAGTGACTCTTGTTAATGGATCAAATCCAACGTGTGTTTGCATTTCAACAAGCTGAACAAAATACTCATGAGTGATATGGACTGTGGACATGGTTGTTTTTTTATCTTTTTCTTATTTTTGTAGTAATGAGCAGGAATGTGTTCCTGCAGAATAACACCCTCTCTGCAACAATAAGCTTGTACTCACAAGCACAAACAAAAAAAAAAGAAAAAAAAAATGAAATAAAAATAACGTGCTTCATAAACTAGACTGAATTCTTGGATTATGACTCAAGAATATGTGTGAACAGAGATTTGTCTTTGTTTTGGGAGACATTTCATATTGTTACCATATCATTGGGGGCTTTAAAGAGTGAAGAGAGAAGAGAGATAGTTTGGATAGAAAAAGTATGTTGTATGATGTCAGTTTTCAGTGACATTCAGAGACAAGTGGGAAGTTGACTAGATGTGTAGCTTGTTTTCTTTTAGATTTTTAATCATGTGGCTGGACAGCTTGGGAAGAACATCCAAGAATATTTAAATATTTTGTCTACAAACATGAAATTATCTATTGAAATTGTGTTTTAAATTTTCAGCATTGAATTCTTATCCAATTTCATTGAACATTTACTAGTTATGACACAAATGAATTGTTGAATCAGAGTTTTTTGAAATGGACAGTTTGAACTGCTCCATGGAAAATAATCAGACTTACCAACTCATCATTTTTGTTTTTAAAGTTTAATATGATGATGTAAACGTAAATATTAAAATAAATATCAAATAAAATATTAATGTCATGCTTGTGAGTCATGAGATAAGGAAGAATTACAAAATAGTCTAATGACAGTTTTCAGAAAACCCAGTGGTAATAAAGCACATTACAGTCAATGCAGTCATCCTCATTTATATATCGGCAGCAAAATAATTTCAAATAAATTGTGAATATTCAAAATATCGCCCACACCATATTACTGCATATAATGGTGATCATCCTGCATATGTAATTTCCTGTGTTCTTGTCATATAAAAGCATGCTCAGCTCATGTTTAGTTACATTTTAACTAAGATCCATGTGACCATAGGAACACCAGAATACCTCATGGCTCTCTCCTAAACTTGTGGTGTAGTGTTGACTTATAATTTAATCACGAAGCTTTTTTTTTCTGGTGTCCATGTTTTTTCATCAGCCTCTGCTACACTTAGCTTAATAAAGTTTTCTCTGTATAAACATTCCTCGCATAACTGTGTGTTCACAAACAGCTTTTTATATTAAACATAGTGGCGGCAACAAACCTGAAAAAGTATCCAAATTAAGAGCGAGAGAGAGGAAGGGAGAGAGGGAGAGAGATGGTTTCTGGGATTTATGCTGTGTAAAGAGACATCCATCAAGGCCATGTTTGTTGTTCTTTTTCTAGAAAGTGAGAGAAATATTTGTTGAAATGACGAGCATCATGAAGTACTCTCAGCTCGTGAAGAATGAGGGCTTCTTGGCGAGAGGAGGAAATGTTGTTTAGAGTCATTGGTAGCAGTTTAATGGAGTAGCCTCACTTCAGATAAAAGATTAAAGGGTCTAATGTACAGTTTCTATTAGTATTCCCAATGCTGACTGAGTGTGCTTCACTTTTCTGGCCATTGCTGCAATTCCTTTGCATTTAAAGTGTCTTGACAGCTGTGAATGATGGATATATTTTTGCTTCTTATTTAGTGACTTTTCCTAATTTAATGGGTACAACTGGGTAAACATAAAATGTACATGATGATATGTTTTCAATGTCCTGTACACATTTTGTAGCATCAGTGTTCTTTGGGGTCAATTTGACCCCAGGCTGTTTTAGCTGTATAAAACATAAAAGATATATCAAAATTTTACACACAGTTGTTTTGGTTGTTTTGGATGATATTGAGGTCACTATAACATGCAGTTTTATAATCTTCAAAAAACTTCCTTCTGCTTTAGGGCCCTAACCTAACATAACCATACCTGTAGTATTGCGAGAACCACTGATAGTTCACATGACATGGGGGAGGGGAAAACATAATTCTCACAAGAACTTTGATATTTCCCATGTCGTGGGGGAGGGGAAAACATAATTCTCACGAGGATATTGATAGTTCACACAACATAGGGGAGGAGCAAACATATAAAAGCTTGCACAGCAGCCTTCTAAAGCTTGGTGCTCTGTGGGCTCTCTCTTTATGCTCTCTCTCAATTGAAAATGACCTCTAAGAAAAGGATTTCTATCAATGAGGTTTTGTCACAGTTCTTTGACAGTGAAAGTGACATAGAGGAGAATGTGTCTGAGACAGAGGATAATGTCGAGGAGGACCCTGATTATGAGGCATCCTCCTCTGATGAGAATGAGACTCTTAGTTTTGACCCTCCTGTTGTCTCTCAACCACTAGCAGACACATTACCTTCCAAAAACTTGGATGTGACCCACTTGCAAGCCTACATTGGGTTGCTTATTTTGGCAGGAGTGTACAAGTCAAAAGGAGAAGCAACAACAAGCCTTTGGAATGCTGACACTGGAAGTGCAATATTTCTAGCCACCATGTCTCTAAAGATATTCCATGTTTTCTCCCATGTCGTACGCTTTGAGAGAAACAAGGCAGATGAGAGTGTGACAAACTCGCAGCAATATGGGATGTATGGGACAAGTGGGTCCAGCGATTACACTTTCTTTACAATCCAGGCCCCCACGTCACTGTGGATGAATGTCTGGTTGCATTTCGTGGGTGCTGTCCCTTCAGACAATACATACCAAGCAAACCGATCAAAAATGGTATCAAAATATGGGCAGCATGTGATGTCCAGCTATGCCTGGAATATGCAGGTTTACACTGGTAAATCCCCTGGGGAAGCACCTGAAAAAAAATCAGGGCATGAGGGTGGTATTAGACATGGCTGAAGGACTGAATGGTCATAACATCGTACGCCCTGGGTGAGAAACTGCTGAAAAGGAAAGTTACCATTTTGGGGACAGTGAGAAAAAACAAGCCAGAGCTTCCCTCTGAGCTTCTTGCGATGAATCAGAATCAGCTTTATTGCCAAGTATGCTTACACATTCAAGGGATTTGTCTTGGTGACAGGAGCTTCCAGTGCACAACAATACAAAACAGCAAAAATACATAGATAATAATAAATAATAATAATAATAATAATATTTTTTTGAAATTGAATAGAAAATAAAGTATATATAGAATACACAATAAGACTAATATATATATATATATATATATATATATATATATATATATATATATACACACACACATACAGTATATACATACATATATATACATACACACATACACATACATACACATTTATGCATATACATACACACATACATACACATACACACACACACATATACATACACACATACACAAATATAGTGCAAATCTAATACAAATCTGTTATATACAGTGCAAAGGAATGTAATGGCAGAAGAGGTTGGATGTGTTGGATAAATATAAAAAGACTAAACTGTGTATTGCACATAATTATTGCTCAATGTGGCAATTTTAACTGTTCATGAGATGGATAGCCTGAGGAAAAAAACTGTTCCTGTGCCTGACGGTTCTGGTGCTCAGAGCTCTGAAGCATCGGCCAGAAGGCAACAGTTCAAAAAGGTAGTGGGCAGGGTGAGTGGGGTCCAGAGTGATTTTTACAGCCTTTTTCCTCACTCTGGAAGTGTATAGTTCTTGAAGGGAGGGCAGGGGGCAACCAATAATCCTCTCAGCAGTCCGAACTGTCCTTTGTAGTCTTCTGATATCTGATTTCACAGCTGAACCAAACCAGACAGTTATTAAAGTGCAGAGGACAGACTCAATGACTGCTGAGTAGAACTGTATCAGCAGCGCCTGTGGCAGGTTGAACTTCCTCAACTGGCGATGGAAGTACAACCTCTGCTGTGCCTTTTTCACAATGGAGTCAATGTGGGTCTCCCACTTCAGGTCCTGTGAGATGGTAGTGCCCAGGAACCTGAATGACTCCACTGCTGCCACAGTGCTGTTTAGAATGGTGAGGGGGGTCAGTGTTGGGGTGTTCCTCTTAAAGTCCACAATCATCTCTACTGTTTTGACTCCAGGTTGTTTTGACTACACCAGACAGCCAGCTGTTTAACCTCTCTTCTGTATGCAGACTCATCGTCATCTCGGATGAGGCCGATGACAGTGGTGTTGTATGCAAACTTCAGGAGCTTGACAGAGGGGTCCTTGGTGATGCAGTCACTGGTGTAGAGGGAGAAGAGTAGTGGGGAGAGCACACATCCCTGGGGGGCACCAGTGCTGATTGTACAGGTGCTGGAAGTGAATTTCCCCTGTCTCACAAGCTGCTGCCTGTCCGTCAGAAAGCTGGTAGTCCACTGACAGATAGATTTGGGAACAGAGAGCTGGTGTAGTTTAGTCTGGAGTATAGCTGGGATGATGGTGTTGAAAGCCGAACTGAAGTCCACAAAAAGGATCCTTGCATATGTCCCTGGTCTGTCCAGATGTTGCAGGATATAATGTAATCCCATGTTGACTGGATCATCCACAGACCTGTTTGCTTGATAAGCAAATTGAAGGGGATCTAGAAAGGGTCCAGTGATGTCCTTCAGGTGGGCCAACACCAGTCTCTCAAATGATTTCATAACCACAGACGTCAGGGCGACAGGTCTGTAGTCATTAAGTCCTGTGATTTTTGGTTTCTTTGGGATAGAAATGATGATTGAGCGTTTGAAGCAGCATGGGACTTCACACTGCTCCAGTGATCTATTGAAGATCTGTGTGAAGATGGGGGCCAGCTGGTTAGCACAGGATCTAAGACATGCAGGTGAAACGCCATCTGGGCCTGAAGCTTTCCTAGTCTTTTGTTTCCGAAAGACATGGCACACCTCTTCTTCACAGATCTTAAGTGCAGGTTGAGTATCAGGAGGGGGGAGGAGGGGGGTTGCAGGAGGTGGTGGTGTTTGTGTGAAGTGAAGGTCAGAGCGGGTGTGGGGTGTGAGATTGGGCCTTTCAAATCTACAGTAGAACACATTCAGGTCGTCAGCCAGTTGTTGGTCCAACACAGGGTTGGGGGTAGGAGTCCTGTAATTCGTAAATTGCTTCATGCCAGAAGATGAAGGTAACATCTTCAATGTTTGCCTTCACTGCCAGAGCCACTGTCGTCTCCTATTGCCCCAAGAAAGGGAAAATGTCACAAAGATGCTATCCTGAGCACCAGAGAAGACAGAAAACCACAAATGGTCTTGGACTACAATGAGACAAAGGGAGGGGTTCATAATCTGGACAAGGTCACAGCCACCTACAGCTGCCGACACATGACTGCCCATTGGCCCCTTGTCATTTTCTTCAACTTCATTGATGTGAGCACCTACAATGCCTTTTTATTATGGAGCGAAATAAACAAGGAATGTAACAGCGGAAAACTGAGTCAAAGGAGGATTTTCTTGGAGCAGCTGGG
The DNA here is from genome assembly GCF_019703515.2 of Myxocyprinus asiaticus. Lineage (NCBI taxonomy): Eukaryota > Metazoa > Chordata > Actinopteri > Cypriniformes > Catostomidae > Myxocyprinus > Myxocyprinus asiaticus. Next base: position 12,839,398 of record NC_059366.1, read on the forward strand.
TTACGCGCTGGTGAAACCTCATATTGAGAGAAGACGGTGCCTTCCAAGAGCATCAATAGCTGCTGCAACTGTTGTGAAGGACATCCAAATGGAGACACACACCCCAGTGGTTCAAACTGCAGGCAGGATATGTGGCAGGTGCCAGGTCTGTCTCAACAGAAATTACTCCATGACCAGCAACACCTGTGTGAAATGCAAGAAATATGTCAAGAAGCACACACACACTCTCTCCACATCATGTGCACAGTAGTGCAGACAAAAGGCTGGACTGCACCTTCTGGTGGGCTGTAGGAAAAATAATATGCTGTTCATATTCTATCTATGCTGTTCATATTCTGTCAAACTAATTTTGGTGACTACATAACTTTGGTTTTTTTTTTTTGCTATCTCACACATACATATATTCGCTTACATAGCACTTACAGTAGCATAGAACAATCCCTGACACAATGCTCAAATGTACTTTTTATAGGTGTAAATTGACAAATTGACCCCAAGGTTAAAAGATGTTAGTAAATTTGAGGATAACAGCAGGGTTAAGGGGAAATATTTGCCCACTGCAATTGATATTCAGATGCATTTTCTTTTTTTTTTTTTCACCTTTATGAGGGCATTTTTGGAAACCATATAAGGACACACAGTCCATTTAGTATGTTCAATTTATGCAACTGAATCTATTAACTGAAATAAATTTCCAGTCTGAACAGTTATGTACATTATGTTAGCTATACAATCAAATCTATCATAAACAAATCATAAACATACAAATTCATTAAATAAAAATACAGGTACATAAAAAAATGAAATACAATCAATACAAATAGCTGTAAATAATTCACAAGCCATCATAACCAAATAATAAATAATTGGCTGGCCAATAATAAAAATGAAATGTCATATTTTATTTAAAAATGTTCCTACAATTTATTATCATTATTATTTAAATAACTTTAATTAGATTTATTATAATATGCTTAAAGGGATAGTTCACTCAAAAATGAAAATTCTCTCATCATTTACTCATCCTCATGCCATCCCAGATGTGTATGACTTTATTTCTTCTGCTCATCACAAATGAAGATTTTTAGAAGAATATCTCAGCTCTGTAGGTCCATACAATGCAAGTGAATGGTGGCCAGAACTTTGAAGCTCCAAAAAGCTTCAAAGTTCTGCAAAGTCAAAGGCAGCATAAAAATAATCCATAAGACTCTGTGTAGTTAAATCTATGTTGTCAGAATGGATATTGTATGTGTGGCTGAGAAACAGATCAATATTTAAGTCCTTTTTTTACTATTTATTCTGCTCCCTGCCCAGTAGGTGGCAAAATGCAAGAAGAATGTGAATTGCCAAAAACAAAAGAAGAATGTGGAAGTGAAAGTAGAGATTTATAGTAAAAAGGACTTAAATATTGATCTATTTCTCTCCCACACCTATCATATCTCTTCTGAGGACATGGACTAAACCACTGGAGCCGTACGGATTACTTTAATGCTGTCTTTATGTGCTTTTTTGAGCTTTTAAGTTCTGGCCACCATTCACTTGCATTGTATGGACCTACAGAGCTTAGATATTCTTCTAAAAATCTTCATTTGTGATGAGTAGAAAAAAGAAAGACACACACATCTGGGATGGCAAGAGGGTGAGTAAATGATAAGAGAAATTGCATTTTTTGGGGGAACTATTCCTTTAATTTTGCATAGTAATAAATTGGTTCAATATGCCTAAGCAAATGTAGTCGCTTTGGCATTTTCCAAATCGTATTGTTTAAATACAGTGAATGCAGTAAACTTATAAAGTTCATACTCCTTCATTAAAGTTCATACTCCTTATTTAATTAAATACTTAACATTCATTCTGAATTCATAATATGTACACCTTTAAAGATTATTACAAATAATTTGATGGAAATTTGTCAAACAATTGAACTGCATAAATCTTAAAAATATACAAAAATATGTATAGGGAAAAGATAAAAAAAAATAAATAAATAGAAATAAACTGAAGAGCTTCTGTATTTTTTCACTTTGTCTATCTGGGCTATTTTTGTTACTTTTAGTGATGGGTTATTTTTGCCTTGGCCCCTGGTTAATTTCTGATTTAAAGGGCCGGAGAGAAGACTATCTCAGGGTTCAAAGGCTAAGAGTGAATTTTAAACATCTAAAACCAAGTTATTGTGCCCCAATTTTTATCATTACAATCCCTATTACACAAGCAGGGCCTATATTTTCACCTAAACCTCTAGCATCAAAGATGGGAAATGAGTGTTTGTTTGTACAGAAAGGCCCCTTATAACACACACAAAAAAGGGCTTTTTCCATATAAAGATTTTGTTGACATTCAAAAGTTATGTAACACATGTTTTAAGACTTTACTCTCAAAATACTGTATACACACATGTATGTACAGTATGTGCATGTTGTGTGTAGTATCCAATTTGTTGTGAAGAGTTGAGTGATTGTGCTGTGTATGTGCGTATTTGTCTTCATGTGTGGATATAGGTGGCTGTATGTCTGTCTGTAGAGAATTTAAAGGAGTGGGCACCGTATACTCAACAGGACTTGGCTGCTCTGATTGCAATTCATAGCCAATAAATGTTTACCTCTTTTGTTCAAGTCAAAAATACTTTTTGTATGTCTGTGCATTAGTTAATTTGTGTTAAGGCAAGGCAATTTATTTATAAAGCACAATTAAAAACAATGGACTGTTGACCAATGTTCTGTACAATAAAATAAGTAAAATACTTTTAAAAATAAAGGTGCCACAAAGAACCAAACATTTTTTCGCAGTGATGCCATAGAAGAACCTTTTTTGGTTCCACAAAGAACCTTTTAGTGACAGGTTCTTTGAAGAACAATTTTCAGGTTCTACAAAGAATCCTTTCCAAAAGCTCTTTGTAGAACCACTCAAAAAACGGTTCGTTATGGCACCAATTGATCCAAAACCCTTTCATTTATGCTTTTTATTTATATTAACCCTTATAAATGAAAGGGTTAATATTAATATAATTAAATTAATTTGTTAAATAAAACCAGTGGACAAAAAATAAAAACAATCCAGGAGTAACAAGACTCAACTTATTATGGTTAACATGTTTATTGCCTTTACAGTATAAATGAATAATGCATGCATGAGAGCATATGAATACAAGGCACTAACGTTTCAACAATCAACACAAAATTGCACAATATCAAACAGTGCAACAAAAAAAATCTTCTTTTTAATGGAATTACATACTGAGAAGAGGAACATTTATCTTTTGAATGTACTGTATTTCATCATTGTGAAACAAGCCACCTTGTAACAATCAATCACTGCATTTAAGGAACACGAATGCAACTGGCTTAATTGTTTATCTTTTCCTTTAAAACAGGGGGTGGAGGAGAGTATGGCTGAAGTCTTATACATTAATACAGATTAACACTGGATTCTATTGATTACATGACATACCACCATTATGGAAAAACTCAAAATATACCACTGTGACATATAGGTTTTCAATAGTATTCCTCTAGGATAAACTACAAAGTCAAAGTAAAAAATAAAAATAAAAAACAGTGGCAACGTATGCTCTGGCAGAATTTATATTAGTATGAAACTGTGGAATTAAAAACCCTTTCACCAGCCATTGAGACCAGTCAATTCAGGATTTTTTTTTTTTTAATTGGTTATCTTGGATATTTAACTATATATACACACACATCATACAAAGAGTACAGCAGGCAAACAATCAGAGAGATATCAATACTCCCATCATTCTCCATCATGTCCCCTCCATCCTTCCTCTTTGGAAATGCAGAGTCTGGCCAAAGGGCTCTTATATTCCCAGTCCTTTAGAAGAATGGTTGCAGTTGGGTACAGAGGATCCTGTGACAACAAACACATATTTATTCTAAATACAGTCTGCAATTTTAACAGGTTTGGGCGAGGCTGTAATGATGCAATCTGGTATAAATAATAATTAAAAAAAAATTACAATAATATGGAAGAATTATTATCCTAAGCTGAACGGCAATAAGGACAGAAAAACTGTTTTAAAAACAATTTAAGTATTTAAGCAATATAAGCTTTACATAACGTAATGTACAATATAGTGTATAAGAACTCCTGTTAACTGAGAATAATGTACATTAATAACAGGTGATTATGACATTTTGTCCACATTCTTTATTTGTGAAAGTTTCCTGATCAGTGACAGTGCTGGCTCCTTTTCTTTAAAACGCAACGGCACGAGAAGGATGGCAGCACTAGCCTGGCATGAAAACATATTTACAGGACATCACTATGTGGCAATAAAACAATACATTGTCACTGTCAGTGCAAAACCTCACAAAACACAAAGGAATAAACCAAAACAAAAAACTTTGCAACACACAAAATGCCCTAAAATTTACAATATATTAGTTATTATTTCTCTCCATGTTATTACTTCTCTCCATGTCAGTCTCACACAAATTCAAAGTCAGCTGCAAAACTTGCTTAAGTGCAGCATTTGGAACCTTTTCCACAAGGTGAAAACGTTTCCACAGATTTGTGATGATGCATTTGTCAGTTTCAATGTGACAGGCATTGTTCATTTCCTCTAGAAGATGATAAAAAATGATCATGAGAAAAGTGGAGATACAGAACCACTGTCATTATAACTCAGTGGTTAGGAATGTTAATTGTACAATCATAACATGGAAGATTCATAGAAAGGTCAGCATTTGTACAATCATGAACTTAGTCTGGTGGAGCACAACACCATGACAATAAACATCTTAAACCTTGAAAAATAAAAGTGTGTCTTTTAAAAACCAAGATCTCTTACAAAGACTGTCAAAAGCGGCAATGCAGCTGACAAAACACCTATTTTATTGTATGCTGACAAACGTAATGAGCTTCCTTGAAACCATCAGCCCATGCATTCAACATGTTGGGCAATGCTGTGATTATCTTCACCATCATCAACGCTTTGTTTGAAACCTTGCAGAAATACAAAAATATCTTCATTAGTTTATTCAGCTATTAAATCTTGCAGCTAATCTATAAATTCTGGAAAGTGTGGTGAAGATAGAAGTAACTAAATTTGGCACTTATCATTCTTTACATGCTGTGCAAATTTGTATATTTCATTGTTTTTTGAAAGCTCGTTTACAGCCAGCACTGGAAGTAGAGTACCTCTCTTTCATCCTGGTAACTTACGGCGTCCTGGGAAAAAACACAAACCAATAATAAAGCTTAGTTTTAAGGGGGGGGGGGGGGGGTTACATGTTTCTACACATACAGTACATCAGTGGTTTTACTGTACACTTCAAAAAATTTCTTTTTGACTGGTTTTCCAGTAAAATTATCTAAACGTTCTTAAAACATGATTTATTTACATGTCAAGCAAAATGGCGAAAGGTACTAGGGCTTGTTTTAAGAGAAATCTAACAAAATTTGTGAACTTTAGATTTAAAACAAGAAGAAAAAAAAATCTGCCAGTGAGGTAAGAAAAATAATCATGTTTACCCTTTGAATCAAGTTTTTCTTACCCCTTTGGCAAACCATTTTCTTTCTTGTTTTAAGCATAAATCTCAACAAATTTGGTTAGATTTCTATCAAAACAAGATCTTATGCCAGTTTAAGAATGTTTAGCTATTTTTTTACTGGAAAAAAAGACAAAAATACTTATCTTGAAAAAAAAGTTTTATTTTGCAGTGTAGATGTATAACTATTAGCAAAAAAGGTAGCAAAAAATTATCAAAAAAGGTAGACTTGCCTTGTTATCTGGGTGAGGTGGTTCATAGGACTTGAATTAATTAGTTTTTGCATTTTTTTTTTTTTTTTTTTTTGTAGGAGGCTTCAGTTAGGGGTCCTCCCTCATCAGAAATGGAGGGTATACCTTTCAGCGGTACAGGAGTGTTCTTTGAAATTACATGTTCAGTGCTGCTCCGGCTGAAAACAAAAAGCATTCTTAAATATATGTTATCATATGCTAACATTAAATGTTAAACTGGTGTATTTCTAGTACACGTCTATTAGAAAATGACATTACCTGTTGCCTAGTAAATCAGTATAAAAAACAATTTCAGGTCTTTCACCACAGACAAAATATGATCTGTTTTTTGAATTTGTGGGAACTGACACTCACTCAAGCTTTCAGTCATTTTAATAGTGTTGAGCCAACCAGGTTTTGCATAAATCACAATATTAGCTATTATTTTGCTTAGCACTCAGATTGGTCACGTCGACTGTGTAGTGTGAGACACAGACAGGGAAAAAAAACATGTAATCAGTTTAAGTTAGTAGATCAGGGTTTTTTTTTTTCTCCCCAATTTGGAATGCTCAATTCCCAATGCACTCTAAGTCCTCCTGGTAGGGTAGTGACTCGCTGCAATCCGGGTGGCAGAGGATGAATCTCAGTTGCCTCCGCTTCTGAGACCATCTATCCTCACATCTTATCACGTGGCTTGATGAGTGCATTACCGCTGAGACATAGCATGTGTGGAGGCTTCACGCCATCCACCGCGGCATCCACGCACAATGTGCCCCACCGAGAGCAAACCACATTATATCGACCATGAGGAGGTTACCCCATGTGACTCTAGCCTCCTTAGGAACCGGGACAATTTGGTTGATTAGGAGACCTAGATCAGCATGCCCTGGATTCGAACTTGCGAACTCCAGGGGTCGTAGATAGCGTCTTTACTCGCTGAGCTACCCAGGCCCCCAATCGGGTTTTAAAAATCACATTTCATTCTGCAAGACAATAGCAAAGCAAATAGGAAAGAATACTAACCAGTCTCTACTTAAATATAGCAGGCCATCTGCTTTTCACATTGGTCTTCAAAAGTTGTGATCACTTCCTTTCACCATAAAAATCAAGTGTGCTCCCCATCAGGATATGGATAATTGGAAGATTATTGTTGCTTTTGTCCTCAGAATAGTCCAGATACATTTGTTCATGTGAGCTGTAAAGCTATTAAATAGAATTGATTGTAAGGAACAATGCAGACAAAGGGCAAGACCTTCCTCCATTTGTCTTAACTTGTCTTTTCCTTAGAATTGTTAAGCAACTTAACACAAATTTATACTTACATTACAAAACTTACATCACGAAAACAAACAGTCCAATCCAGTAAAACCATGTATTTCTGCTTAAAATAAAAGACAGTGTTTGTATATTTGAATTTTATCATTCTCTTAAAAGGTAATTATCGTAAAATGCAATCGTTAATCGACCGTGCGCGCTCACACACACACACACACACGCACATGCACACACATGCACATGCGCACACAACATTAAATGGGTTACAATAAGATTTTAAAATCAATTATGTAACGGACCGGCAGCCAATGAAGAGATGCTAATATTGGGGAGATGTGGTCTCGTTTATGAGTACCTGTCAGGAGTCTAGCTGCAGCATTCTGAACCATTTGAAGTTGTGACAAAGATGACTGGCTTTACATTTAATTACATGAGTGGAATTACAGTAATCTAGATGTGAAGAAACAAATGCTTGCATCACCCTCTTAAAAAGAAAGAAGGGGCTTAACTTTGGCCAGTAATCTTAAATGGAAAAAACTCGATTTGACAACATAATTTTGGCATGTCTCAACAAATTGATGGCAGCGAAAGGAAGATATTCATGTGTGTGTTTGAGGTAGCATACACCGATCAGCCACAACATTAAAAACACCTGGCTAATATTGTGTAGGTCCCCCTCATGCCACCAAAACAGCACCAACCTGCATCTCAGAATAGCATTCTGAGATGCTATTCTTCTCACCACAATTGTACAGAGCGGTTATCTGAGTTACCATAGACTTTTCCAGTTCGAACCAATCTGGCCATTCTCGGTTGACCTCTCTCATCAACAGGGCGGTTCCATCTGCAGAACTGCAACTCACTGGATGATTTTTGTTTTTGCACCATTCTGAGTAAATTCTAGAGATTGTTGTGTGTGAAAATCCCAGGAGATCAGCAGTTACAGAAATACTCAAACCAGCCCATCTGGCACCAACAATCATCCATGTGATTATCTAATCAGCCAATCGTGTGGCAACAGTGCAGTTCAAAAAATCATGTAGATACGGGTCAGGAGCTTCAGTTAATGTTCACATCAACCATCAGAATGGGGAAAAAATGAGATCTCAGTGATTTTGACCATGGCATGATTGATGGTGCCAAATGGGCTGGTTTGAGTATTTCTGTAACTGCTGATCTCCTGGGATTTTCACGCACAACAGTCTCTAGAATTTACTCAGAATGGTGCAAAAACAAAAATCATCCAGTGAGTTGCAGTTCTGTGGACGGAAATGCTGTAACGATGGGCTGGCAATGACAGCCTGACGAAGACGATGATGAAGTGAGAAACCCAAGTGCAGTTTATTTCCAATTGTGATAACCAGAACCCTAACTATAAACGTGAACAAAACAAAACATAAAGATGAACAACTTGACATGGGGCTACATGGCATGACATGAAAACATGGTATGGCAGGATCCTGACATGGCCACGGTAGGCATGGATGATGACTCGTTGGCTGTGGCAGGCGTGACCGCTGGCTCATAGAGTGGAGGCGGGCCTGGACCGTGGAGCAGAGGCTTGCTTGTGACATGGCATAGAGCAGTCTGGGGCTTGGCTGAGACATGGCATGGAGCAGACTGAAGCTTGGCTGTGACATGGCATGGAGCAGACTGAGGTTTGGCTATGACATGGCATAGAGCAGGCTGAAGCGTTACTGTGACAGGCTCAGGTGCTGCTGTGACATGGCATGGAGCGGGCTGAGGCGTTGCTGTGACATGGCATGGAGCGGGCTGAGGCCTTGCTGTGACATGGCATGGAGCGGGCTGAGGCCTTGCTGTGACATGGCATGGAGCGGGCTGAGGCCTTGCTGTGACATGGCATGGAGCGGGCTGAGGCCTTGCTGTGACATGGCATGGAGCGGGCTGAGGCCTTGCTGTGACATGGCATGGAGCGGGCTGAGGCCTTGCTGTGACATGGCATGGAGCGGGCTGAGGCCTTGCTGTGACATGGCATGGAGCGGGCTGAGGCCTTGCTGTGACATGGCATGGAGCGGGCTGAGGCCTTGCTGTGACATGGCATGGAGCGGGCTGAGGCCTTGCTGTGACATGGCATGGAGCGGGCTGAGGCCTTGCTGTGACATGGCATGGAGCGGGCTGAGGCCTTGCTGTGACATGGCATGGAGCGGGCTGAGGCGCTGCTGTGACATGGCATGGAGCGGGCTGAGGCGCTGCTGTGACATGGCATGGAGCGGGCTGAGGCGCTGCTGTGACATGGCATGGAGCAGGCTGAGGTGCTGCTGTGACATGGCATGGAGCTGACTCTGGTGTGGCCGTGACATGGCATGACATGGCCTGGAGCTGATTCTGGCGTGGCTGTGACATGGCCTGGAGCACACTGAGGATCCGGGGCAGAAGGTGGCGCAAGCTCAGCGACCATGACGTGGAACTCTGGCTTGGCGGCCATGACGTGGAACTCTGGCTTGGCGGCCATGACGTGGAACTCTGGCGGAGCCGTGGGAGGCTCGAGGGGTGAAGCCGTGGAAGGCGGAGCCGTGGGAGGCTCGAGGGGCGAAGCCGTGGAAGGCGGAGCCGTGGGAGGCTCGAGGGGCGAAGCCGTGGAAGGCGGAGCCGTGGGAGGCTCGAGGGGCGAAGCCGTGGGAGGCTCAAGGGGCGAAGCCGTGGAAGGCGGAGCCATGGGAAGCTTGAAGGGAGAAGCCGTGGAAGGCAGAGCCGTGGGAGGCTCGAGGCTAAGAGTCTTGGATAACTGGGAAATGACCTCCATGGTCGTGAGCATGGACAGAGTCTCTGGAACGACCTCCGTGGTCGTAAACATGGGCAGAAACTCTGGAACGACCTCTGTGGTCATGAGTACAGGCAGAGACAGGGGAAAAGATGTCCTTTTCCTTCTCCTATTCCAGACAGCTTGGAGCGTGGTTACGGGGACGATCGAGGCTACAGGCATTGGCTCTGAGACAGTCGAGGCTACAGGCATTGGCACTGACTCATTAACCGTGGCAGGCATGGGCGCTGGCTTGTTAACTGTGGCAGGCATGGGCGCTAGCTCGTTAACTGTGGCAGGCATGGGTGCTGGCTCATTAACCGTCTCCCCTACAATGAATGGTGAACCACCCATCAGTAGGGCAAGGTCGATATACCGAGCAAGGCCATCGGCACACCGACCATCAGAGAGGAAACTGGCTCATTCAGCCCAAAACAGAAACATTCCTTGAGGGCCACCTCATTAAAATCCACCCTGCAGGCCAGAGCGCAGAATTCCTCCACATAATCCTCCAGGGGATGACTCCCCTGGCGTAGACGAAGGAGCTGAACTGCTGGGTTCATCTTGTGTCAGTCAGGTATTCTGTAACAATGGGCTGGCAATGACAGGCAGACGAAGACGATGATGAAATGTGAAACCCAAGTGCAGTTTATTTCCAGTCGTGATAACCAGAACCCTAACTATAAACGTGAAAAAAGACTTGACTTGACTTGACTTGACTTGACTTGACAACAGTGTTACATTAACACAATACCTGACAATGGCAAACATGAGGGCTTAAATACAAGGACATGGGTAACAGCTAAACAAGACAACCAATCACAAGACTAAACTATAAACAAGATAACAAGACTAAATGAACTTTAACCAATGAAAAGACAAGACTAATAACAAAGTAATCAAACAATGAACCAATGAAAACAAGACACATGAACAGGAATTCACATGACATGACACCACATGACCTGAACAGGAACTAAACTTTAAAATAAAAGACATGAAAACAAGAAAAAAACACATAAATGTGACAAATGCCTTGTTGATGAGAGAGGTCAACAGAGAATGGCCAGATTGGTTCTAACTGACTAAGTCTACAGTAACTCAGATAAATTTCAGAATGCTACTTTGAGATGCAGGTTGGCACTGTTTTGGTGGCACCAGGGGGACCTACACAATATTAGGCAGGTGGTTTTAATGTTGTGGCTGATCAGTGTATATAGTAGGCACCAAATGTCCACAATAAAAATCAGGAATATTTTTCATTTAAACCTGGAAATAAAAAATTGGATTTTGAAAAAATGTAAAACAAAGAAAAGTTGTAGATTTTGATAACAGACAAACAAATAAAAAGATGTTTGACTAATTGTAGGTCACTAATTAAATTGCCTTGCATTTATTGAAACACACAAGATGCTCTTTGGAACATTCTCAGATCATGCTGGATAACATGAATCATTAGCTTTTGCACAAACTTATGAAGCTCAAGTACATGCTGTCCTCTATGCAAAAAGGGTACACACCAAATACGAATACTTGTAACTCAAATTGTTTTGCTGAAAAAATGGAAGAATTTTCACCAATGGTCTGAGACTTTTGGAATGTGCCACATGGACAGAGTCCATCCTTAGCTTTAGACTTACGGATAAACATTCTTGACTAATGTCCAGGGCCACACACTCAAAACACTATGTACTGAAATTATAATTATTTCCTGTTGCTATCAGCTTCACAAAGCTGGTGATTTGTTAAGCTAGTGTGTAGTGTGCTAATCTCTCGACAGAGATGAAGAACACCATGAAGAAAAGTGGGCCAGAACTTCAGCCAACACTAGGGGGTCAACGAATGTTCTACAGTTTGGTCCATGAACTGTGATATTAAACATTTAATAAAAAGTTGCAGTAATGTTGCATTTGTTAGCAATGCATTAACTAATGTTAGATACTAGGGGTGTAATGGTGCACAGAATTCACGGTTCGGTACATACCTCGGTTTTCGGGTCACAGTTCGATACGAGTTCGGTATAACAGGAAAAATTAACAAATCCCAAATGCTAGGTTTCTTTTCATTTATTTTGAACAGATAGTAGTGCAAATTACAGTGTGTTCCACCTAGCAGCATTTAGTCCCCCCTGAGGTAGTTGGTACAGTACAGCCTCCTTTAGTGTATTAAGCACTAAGCAGTAAACAGAATGCACTCTTGCATAGGCCATATTTTTTTGTAGGGTTGATAAAAAAAACAAAAGGTATTTGGTCACAATCAGCTACAAAACTGAAAAGCATCTCTTGTGTCATAAATTTACAAAATAAATAGAATAATGAAAAATAAATCTTGTGCATTAGGAGAAGCCATTCTTGTTTTGGGTTGGTGCATGGATGGTCTCTTCTTCTTCTGATCTTTTTCCTGTTGTGGCGGTTAGCGAACAGTGTTGCATTACCGCACGCGCCCCCTTCTGGATTGGAGTGGATCGCCTATGTATTCTTTGTCTGACTGCATGCACCAAACCGTGACATCAGTACCGTGACGGTTCGGGATGAATACATGTACTGTTACACCCCTATTAGATACAATACACAACTTTTCATTTAAAAAAGTATTTGTTGAAATTAACATTAACCAAGATGAATAAGTGCTAAAAGTATTGTTCATTGTTAATTCATGTTAACTAATGCAGTTAACTAATGAAAATAAACACAACAAAGTTTGTTTTATTTTTCTTAGAAAGTGGTGCTTTTTCTTGAAGCTGCACTTCAGAAATGTGGGCTCTCTAGCAACATCTGTGGTTGAAGCTTAAAATTACAATCAACTTGCAGAGGAACATTTAACACGAGTAGGGATTCGGCACTGCTCTTCTGGCAGATGGATCTCATGATTTGAGGTTACCTGGACATCACCTGTGATTATCACTGACTCATAGATCTTCACCAGCAGAGTTAATATTTTGTTATCCGTTTTATACATTTATAACTGAGATACTTGCTTTGAAGACAACACTCTTAATTACATATTTTAATATGATTATTCAAGTGCTTCCTCCATTATACAATGCACATTAATGTTTGTATTGTACTACACATCAATTTATGAGGTGAAACCTGTGAAATGGCGGATATGAGTTCAATTGAAGACACTTTATTTTTATATTACAATTTACAGCCTCAGTGGAAAATGCAAGTGAACATTACTATGCAATGAAATCGGTACATTATGAACAACTTGAGATGAGCATACATTTCCCTTGTACCTATAGTGACTTTAAGATGCAATTTAAAATTGCCCACTCTGTTTAAACAGACTATCTGCTAAAGAGGGCAATGGAAAATGACAACAGCTTGTGCATTTCTGTGACTGGGGTAAAAGAAGTAAGAAAACAGCAGCACACACATACTTAGGGAACCTCAAAACAGCAGCAATATTATAAAATACTCAGAAGTCGTGGATATGTTATGAGTCGTTAAAGGAAGGACACAAATGCAGAGAGAATTAAATAGATAGGGTCTTTATTGAAACACAGAGCAATGCAATAATGGAGTGAAAACTGATAACCCAGCACTGGTTGCAGGAATGTAGGTTGATGAGGTAGACAGATGAGTGATGGCAGTGAAGATCTTGGGACACCTCGGCAGAGAATGATGGAGATGGACAACAATGGTGGTGAGTAATCCACAGGTGAAACAGCCGTACAGAGATAATAGTCCAGATGATAAGTCCACAGAGGAGTATATGGGGCAATGAGTCCAGAGGAAAATCCTTGCTGGTATAGAATTCTGAGAGAAAACAAGACAAGACCGACAGGATGGCAAGACTGCAATGAGAAACAAACGAGAACAAAATGGTGACTAGATGTGACACACGAGGGAGAATATATACACAGCGGTAATGAGAAATAGGTGGGCGCAAACGATCATCTCCTAGGAAACGTTGATTGCTCTGCTCACGTGGCAAGGGAAAACACACAAGGAAAATTAAAACACACAGACACACAGACACACAGAAAGAAACTGGTAGACCCACCGGAATCAGTAGTGACAGTACCCCCTCTCCTAAGGACACCTCCTGGCTTCCCTGAAGGTCCACCACAATGCTGTTGGAATTCACCAATGAGAGCACCGTCCAGAATGCACCAAGCCAGAACCCAGCATCTCTCCTCTGGACCATAGACCTCCCAGTCTACCAGGTATTGATAACCTCTGCCCCTCTGCCTCACATCAAGAAGACATCTGACAGAGTAGGCCAGAGACCCATCTATCAGCTGAGGAGGCGTAGGAAGAGAAGTATCGGGCTGAAGGGGGAGCAGACAGTGGGCTTGATTTTAGAAACGTGGAAAATGGGGTGACTCTTATTAAAACGGGGGTGTAATTTGAGCCGAACCTCCACCGGACTAAGCACCTTGGAGATGGTAAGTGGTCCAATAAATTTGGGTCCCAGTTTAGGTGAGGGAAGTCAGAGAGGAATGTCCTGGGAGGACAACCAGAACTTCTGTCAACACACATAAACTAGGGGCTTAGAGCAGTGACGTTCCGCTGACGCTCTGTTCCAATCACCAGTCCGGAGAAGGGTTTCTTTGGCGATCCTCCAGGTGCGACGGCACCTCTGGAGAAAAGCGTGCGTGGATGGAACAACAGTGTCAGGTTCTTGGGAGGGGAACAATGGGGGCTGGTAGCCTAAACAGCACTGGAAGGGTGACAGACCCATAGATGAAACCAGGAGGGAATTGTGTGCATACTTGACCTAGGATAGTTTGGAACTCCAAATCGGCAGTTCCTGAGATGTCACGCAGCACAGGACCCTCTTCAAATCCTGATTAGCTCGCTCTGCCTGCCCGTTGATCTGGGAATGGAACCCAGACAACAAGCTCATAGTCCCCCCCCAGCTGTCGGCAAAATTTGGACACAAATTGGGGACCCCTGTCGGAGACCACATCTACTGGAGGCCATGAATGCAAAAGATGTGATTAGTGACTATAGCCGCTGTCTCCCTCACTGTGGGTAATTTGGAGAGGGGAATTAAGTGAGCCGCCTTCGAGAACCGGTCTACTACAGTTAAAATAACTGTATTAACATTAGACGGGGGTAGTTAAGTAACGAAATCCATGGAAATGTGAGACCAGAATCTTGAAGGGACTGACACTGGCTGAAGGAGCCCCGCAGGAAGTTGACAGGAGGACTTGCTGCTTGCACAAAACGGACAGGCCTAAATGAACTTCCGAGCATCCCAAGCCAACGAAGGCCACCAGAACTGTTGCTTAACTAATGTCTGGGTATGAGCAGTCCCTGGATGACAGGCCAGGTTAGAGGAATGACTCCACCGGAGGACGTGAGTTCAGACCAACCCAGGAACATACAGCAGACCCTCAGGACACTTGGCGGGAATAGTGACGTCACGCAAATCCAAGCAGACTTTGGACTCGATCTTCCAGGATACCGCAGCCACCACCCTATTGGATGAAATGACGGTATCTGGGGAGCTTGAGGTGCTCTCAGTCTCAAAAGAGTGGGAAAGCACCACAGGTTTAATGTTTTTAAACCCAGGGCAATACGAGATGGTAAAATAAAATCTGCTGAAAAAAGTGCCCAGCAAGCCTGCCTGGAATTTAGCCGCTTTGCGGTACAGATGTATTCAAGGTTCTTGTGATCAGTCCAAACCACAAAAGGAACCACCAACCCCTCCAACCAGACAGCCAGCAACTCCCTATTCCTGATGCCATAGTTCCCTCCCGCCAAGGTGAGACGATGTGAAAAAAAGCACTGGTCTGTATCCTTCCATCCGAAGGAGACCTCTGTGAAAAAATATCCCCTACCCCTTCCTCTGACGGGTCCACCACAAACATATGAGACGGGTCAGGATTAATAAGAATGGGAGCTGAAACAAAGTGCCTCTTTAAGTTTTGGAAAGCAGACTGAGCCTGCGGAGACCAACAGAAGTGAGTTTTAGTGGAGGTTAGACTTATCAGAGGGGCGGCGGTCTGACTGAAATTCTGAATGAACCGCCGGTAAAAATTGTCGAACCCCAGAAACCGCTGGACCACTTTGCGAGAGTTTGGGCTTGGCCAATCGACAACAGCCTTTACCTTGGCCGGGTCCATTCGGATGCCGTCGGGTGAGATGATAAACCCCAGGAACAGAACCGACCGTGCATGAAACTCACATTTCTCCACCTTGACGAACAAGTGATTCGTCATCATCCTCTGAAGCACTCTCCTGACATGCTGGACATGGTCATGCAATTCTTTAGAGAAAATAAGTATGTCATCAAGGAAAACAAATACAAACCAATTGACCATGCCACGCAGCACGTCGTTGACATGCGCCTGGAAGAAGGCTCCTCCTATGACAAAGAATGAGACAAAACTGGGGAGAGAGCAGAAAACAAGACAATGTGACAGACAGAAGGAACTCCAAGACGACATAGAACTCTCAACCCAATTAATGTGTGGATTATGAGTTACCAGCCACAGATGTCCCAAAACCACTGGAGCAGAGGAAGAGTGGGTAATGTAAAACTGGATCTCCTCAATGTGGTTGCCTGAGATGGTGAGCAGGAGAGGTGCAGTGACGTGCGTAACCATGTTGAGGGGAGTATCACAAAGTGTACTGGCAGTGATGGGCTCATCCAGAGGTGACAGAGTATTGGACCACTGAGTGACTAAGTTAGCATCCATAAAGTTACCCTCTGCACCAGAGTCCACAAGGGCAGAAACGGAATGAAGGGTGTCGTTACAATGCAACCAGACTAGGAGAAGGGTTCTGTTGCCAGGGGATTTATCCAAAGGAGTCACGCTCACCAGTAACCCCTTACCTACTGGTGAGCTGTGTATTTTAATGGACAGGAGGCTGCTGTGTGTTCAGGTCGTCCACAGTACAGACAAATCCATTGATGAGGCAACGGTGTCATTTTTTGGGGGATAGCTGAGCTCTCCTGATCTGCATGGGCTCCTCCTCAGAACTGGTCTTGGATGGTCTACCCGGCGAAGGAGATCGAGCTGCAGTGCATTCACAGGATGGAGGAGGCTTGCGGTGATGGCACAAAATGGCCAGCCAGTTGTCGACCCTGATAGCCAAAACCACCAGATCATCAAAACAAGCTGGGAGGTCCAGTACAAAGATATCATCTTTAACTCGATCTGATAGCCCATGCAGAAACTGGTCCCACAACGCCTGCTCATTCCAACCGCGTGATGCAGCGGGGGTGCGAAACTCAATGGAGAAATCAGAAACAGGACAGTCTCCTTGCTGAAGATCCAAAAGCACCCTTGCTGCCTCCTTCCCTGAAGTTTTCCTTTATCAGTTTAAAGTGTGTGTGTGTGTGTATGTAACATGTACATGACCACTGTATGTAGTGTAGCCCAGATGGGGCCAGTGCTGTATATAGCAGCTTTTTGGGTCTTGGTGGTTATCTGTCTATCAGGCCTTTTCTCTTGCATGGCGCGGAGACGCCAGTATCTGTACATTTCTAATTAGAGGCAGGAAATGTTTATTGGCATTTGATTGGGTGGGCCTTTGCTGTGACTCAGGGCACATTTTAAACAAACTATTTCAGCATCCTGTTTAAATTCACTTTCATAGCGATGGGACAAGGCGAGGCAGACTGCTGCACAATTACATAAGTTAAGATCATGATTTTAAATCACCAAAAATAAAACATATCATTCATATCGCAGAATTGAGGCAGTTATATGGAGCCTGTACTGATAAAAATATCACTCACACTTTTTTTGTGTTTATTCTTTTCTAAATTCATAATACAGGAATAGGGTAGCAAGGAATATCAAGTCTTATGTGCCCTCCAGAAGCTTACATTCGGTGGATAAGCGGTGCCTCATGGTACATCTCAAAGAGGCACAAAATCACTCTCCCGTACCTTCACATTAGCTGTTCCTTGCTAGTGGAATGGCATACCAAACCTCACCTGAGTAGATGATTCTCTAGGCACCCTCAGGAAACATCTTAAGAAGCATCAATTTCATGAGCACTTAACCTAAGCCTACTTAAAACTGTCTTACTTCCTCTTAAAAAAAATGTCAATCAATTCTTTCACCATAATCTCTCACCTTCCTCTCTACTTGAGCTTCTCTAAGAAATGTGCAACTTTGTATTACAGCATTTCTTCTATTTCTGCCTCCTTAGGATGAATTGCTTCTGTTGTATTCCTCATTTGTATTCCTCATTGTCTCTTTGGATAAAAGAGTCTGCTAAATGAAAAAAACAAATATGGGATTAGACAAATTGAGTGTTAATGGCAAAATCCTCTACACCCCAAAGACATCCCTTGAAGGAGATTTTTTCAATGGCAAAATACTTGTATCTCATACTTGTATCTCAGCCTAATATGCAGAGATAATTACACTGAAAAAATTGGTAATCTTCAATTGTTTCCTCAAGGATCTATTTCTAATTGATTTAAGACATAAAAATTACATTTGTTGGTGTAAACTAATTTGTTAGGTAAATGTAGTCAGATTTTTTTTTTTTTTGTTGTTGTTTTTTTGTTGTTTTTTTTAATTAAATAAAACCAGTTTGGAGGTTACCACATGAAGCACATTTCGCACAAAAAGATTTGAAATAAAACATTGCATCTCAATAAAAAACCTTCACAGTATGTCCAAAATATTTGTGAAATACTGTGATGATTCATGCATGGCTGATTTATTTATTTATTTTCAGATGCCTAACAATTAACTTTGGTATTCTTTTTTTAGGATCCCTAACTATACATTGATCTACACTTTTTAGATAAAGACCAAAAAAATCAACATTGGATTAATTCTAAATTGTTTTGGGACAAATTTAGTTTGAGCAGCTTTTGTGTGAAAATGTAGTTTTGAGCACCTTTACTGTGAAAACTATTTTGAGCACCTTTTCTATATATATATTTTGTTTGAGCATCTTTTCTGTGAACATTTTTAGCACTTTTTTTATGCAAAAATTTATTTTGAGCACCTTTTCTGCAAAACCTTGTTTGAGCATGTTTTTTTTTGTTTTTTTTTGTAAAAAAAATAAAAAATAAAATAATTTAGCACCTTTTCTGCACACGTAATATCACTTGTACATAATTTGTTTTGAATGAGACCCACTGGACTTTTTAATGTAATTTGTTTGCTGATTATTTGTTTCTGGTTATAGAATATTTCAAATCTTTTTAACAGAAACAATTCAAGAGATTCAACTGATGAAATAGTTTCAATAGTTTTCTTCGACATAATGCCCCTTATAAACCAAACAAGCCCCTCATGAACCAAATAAACCCCAAAAGATGCTCTTTATACATCTTAAATACCATGGCAAACAGGTTCTTTTTAATGATTCCCAACACATTTAAACAATGTCTGCAGGGTATGTAAATTACTGGTTATTCAGTGTTTCAAAAACAGGGCTGCATATTTGAGCCAGCCTGTACATCTGCTGACTAGGACATGAGTCACATAGCTGGACTAGCTGTATGTGTAGGTATGATATATATATATATCTTGATTCTTGGAAACGATGTGCATGACCCACTGAAAATAATGAGTTATTTTCTATTCTGCGGAACAGGGCAATGGGTTCATATGTTCTGAGAATGGCTGGATGCCGTTCTTCCATTGACTTTTAACTTCCATACATTTATATTCTTTTCAAAGGCATGTTTGCCTCTTAACCTCAGTTCTGAGTAATATTTGGATTTTATCAGCTATCAACACTTATTTTCTTATGAGTGCATTACCCTTTATGTTTGAGACAGGACACTTCTATTAGAATGAATGGGAGAAATTGGAACACCCAACTGTCAACGGATGTAGAAAAGGAAGTCCCACCTTTCAAGTAAAAGAGCCAGTCACCTTTTAGATACTTTTTAGATCACCTGTCAATCAACGCACGATAATGCGCATTAGCTATACAAGCCGGGGGAAATTTGTTTTTTAGCGTAATCTGAGGTAAAGCAGCACAATTTATGATACCAGTGTTGTCAGATTTTACTGCTGGTTTGAAATATGTTCTTTGAGTGTAATCTTAACCAACCATTTTGGAGATTTCGGTTTTTCCACATTCAAGTAGATAGAGCTGTAATTTTATACCGCTTGTTTACATAGCTGCCCGGAGGTGTTCCAAAAATGGTCGCCGAGTGAACTGGCTTGATAAAAAGACTTTGGTTAAGTGCAGTTGTGGGAAACGCACATAACAATATCAAATGTTCTTAAAATCGCTCGTAGAAAATGCTCTTAACTGCTAAGATCAATTGTTATTGGGAAACGAGGCCCAGAGTGTTTCATGACTCACTGAACTGAAAGTCATTACTTTCATCTTGTTCAGCTGTAAATCAAGTCAAATATTAAGTTCAGAACATAGTTTTGATTTAATACATGGTACTATTACATAAAAAAAATTATAATAATTGAATAAAATAAATTAACAATGAACATTAAAATATTACCCCCAAAAAAGTATTGTTTTTGTTCAGTATTTTGTGTTATTAGTATATAGTTAGGACCAATTATTGTGTGGTGCTTCCTCAATAGTACTAAATTAATTGTTTTTGTAATCATTAGGGGACTGGAAATGTGTGGAGATACTGAATCAGAACCAGAATTAGGGATGGGACGATATATTGAATTTTGATATATTGCGAACCAAAAAAATTACGAACCATATCAAGGCAAAACTCAATATTTTGAAATATGAAACATTGTTTTCTGTCCATGTGATCATAAATGAAATGACCTGTCAAACATCATAATCTCTCTTTCGCTTGATTCTACCCCTACTGCACTTTTATTCTACACTTTTTTACAGAGTTCACACAAGGTCCTTGACGTGCTTAAAGTGCTTGAATTTAGCTTTTAGAAATTTAAGTACTGGAATACCTGGAAAATCACCTTCTTTTGTTGAAAAGTGCTTGAGAATAAAATTGACCGTTTCTTCCGTGTAATGTGTGTCCATTAAAGATGAGATCCTGCACTCCACTTTCACTGAATAATGTGTCTTTACATTCAGATAAAAAAGTAAAAAGAGATATTAATTTTAACAACAAATGTTAAATGGGCTAAAATTCGAGATTTCACTCTCGTTAATGAATGAACTGCAACACCTGTGTGCGTTAAACTCTTACACCTGATCTACACTGGACGCGAGTAGAAATAGAGCCCCATTATAATCAGTCAATGATGCTGTCTACACTGGAAGCATCCATTGCGGCGAAAATAAACGGGTGTTGCATTCCATTTTGCACTACACGTGCTTAATTAAACGGTTTAGAATGTTTGTGTCGATACAACCAGTTTAGAAAGCCTAAAGCCTTTGCGTTGCGCCGCATCAACCAACAGACGCACCTGGTGTAGACAGGGTGTCAAAGTGACAGTACCATTATAGTGCTTGTTATACAAATGAATGAACATAAACTTAATGTTATTATTTGTAAACTGTACACATTATTTCAAACATTGACAGCTCCTATCATAAATATAAATACAATTTCAAGAAATAATATTAATTGATAGAATGTAAAATCTTTATATTTTTAAAAAATTTTAATGTGATTACAATAATCAAGACAAATAAATTATTTAAAAACATTTCACATACTTTTTCAGGACAGGTTCTGTTCAGTTCTAGTGCTTGTTCTGCACCTGGTTAGCCTAAATGTAGTCCACTATTTCTGAAGGCTTATTTGTTTGTGATCTTTTCTTATAGTGAAAGGTATATGAGAAACTCTATTTAAACTTTGATAATTTAAATTGTGTATAAACTGGCACCCCCCTTTTTGAGCATTTACCAGAAAATTACATACACAGATTTAAATGTTGTAATTCATGAATGCTTTGGACTACAAACCTAATTTTTGATAGAAGACACTTAGTGGTTTATTTTTTGAAGTGACATAACTTATATAAGTGAAATAAAAAAGTTATAGAGGGTTATTTTAATGAAAATGTACTGCTCCAAACTTTTTTCTCTTTATAGAAAATATTATAAAAACTGTCTCTGGTGATCCTAAAAATGTTATGAAGTAAAAGCCATAAGTCTCACAAAGTTGTGTATGATGTTTTAGCTTTATATGCCAAAAATGATTAGTTTGTTATAACATTTTGTTTAGGCACAGTACTCAACATGGCCACTGGATGTCATCCAAGCTCTACTTGTTGATTAAAAACTTAAAGGGTGGTAATTCATGAATGCTTTGGACTACAGGCATAATCTTGGTCTTGTTTGAAAGAAGATACTTAGTGGTTTATTGCAGAAGTGAAATTGCTATAATTTAATTAAATAAAAAGTTATGGAAGCTCAAGTTTATTGTAATGAAAATGTCCATTTTCCGCGGGTAGTTCAGTGTTGTGGCAGGAGGGACACAACGTCTCATTCCCTCCATCAGGGAACGGAGGTTACACAAGTAACCATGATGTTCCCTATCTGTCACTCACTCAATGTTGTGTCGATGTAGTGACACTAGGGGTCCCTATACAAAATGCCGCAACTGGCTGAACTGTGTTACGTGAACTGGCGGTGTGTGATGGGCAGACAACTGTGTGCCTCGTAGCCAGCGCACCAGGCCGACACGTAACCTCCCCCAACGTAGTTATGAGTGTCGAACGGCCCTTTGGGGACAAGTCGACTACCCAAAAGATAGAGACAGGCTAGCCCAGTTGTGGCCTCTTTTCCCCTTCTTTTTTTCCACTCCCATTTCCACTATACGACTGGGCTGACCAGGTCTAGTCAGGGGGTGTCCCTCGCAAGGGGAGGACACTGCGGAGACCACACCTCGCCCAGAGAGAGAGGTGGATATTAAAGTGGAAAATACATCACATGGTCTTGCCGACCATGTGGAGAAGTCTCATGGTAGATCCTACCCAACGGGGGAGGAGTTACTACAAACATGGAGACTGTGGCAGAGGGGGCTCTGCCCAAGGAAGATGCAGTTTGCCAACAGGGAAACGAATTAGCAGAAGATATACATCGCATGGGGTTACCTTACAGGGAACTGCCACATGCGGAGCACCTACCCCAGAACAGGGCTCTTAGCACGTGTACTGGGCCGGCAGCGAGTCTCTCAGAAAACTCGACTGCCACAGGGCTTGGAGGAAGTCAACCAGGGAACATAGTTTGTGAACACTACTGGGAATTATTGGTGCACGTCTTCAGCTCAGAGGAGGTGAAAGGTGCTATGTGCAAGCGATACACCCGGCCGATTATCCCGGGCTTATCCGCTTGTGTTGTGTGCCACTACCCGGGATGAAACTGGTTCCACCCGGAGGTTGTAGAACCTTGCAAAGTTGTTGGATGTTGCCCAGCCCGCTGCTCTGCAAATGTCTGTTAGAGAGGCACCCCTGGCCAGGGCCCAGGAAGCCGCTAAACCCCTGGTAGAATGGGCTCGTAGCCCTACAGGGGGCGGCACATCCTGGACGTGATATGCCATAGTTTTGGTGTCAATGAGCCAGTGGGCGATCCTCTGCTTGGAGACAGTGCTTCCTTTCCACTGTGCACCAAAGCAAACAAAGAGCTGCTCAGAGATCCTAAAGCTCTGTGTGTGATCCAAATAGATGTGTAAAGCACGCACTGGACACAGCAACGACAGGGCTAGGTCTGCCTCCTCATGGGGCAGCGCTCGCAGGTTCACCACCTCATCCCTAAAAGGGGTCGTGGGAACCTTGGGCACATAGCCCGGTCGCGGTCTCAAGATCACTTGAGAGTAGCCCGGATCGAACTCCAGGCACGTTTCGCTGACAGAGAATGTTTGCAGGTCTCCTACCCTCTTGATGGAAGTGAGCACAGTCAGTAGGGCAGTCTTCAAGGAGAGTGACTTAAGCTCAGCTGACTGCAAAGGCTCAAAGGCAGCTCTCTGTAGACCCTGAAGAACTACAGAGAGGTCCCATGTGGGAACGAGGTGCGGTCTGGAGGGGTTCAGGCTCCTGGCGCCTCTCAGGAACCTGATGATCAGGTCATGCTTCCCTAAGGACTTACCGTCCACTGTGTCGTGGTGTGCTGCTATAGCAGCAACGTACACCTTCAAGGTGGAAGGGGACAGCCGCCCTTCCAACCTCTCCTGCAGGAAGGAAAGCACCGATCTGACTGCGCATCTCTGGGGGTCTTTCTCTTGGGAAGAACACCACTTAGCGAACAGACACCACTTAAAGGCATACAGGCGCCTTGTAGAGGGGGCCCTAGCCTGAGTGATCATGTCTACCACCGTGGGTGATAGACCGCTTAGGTCTTCCACGTCCCGTCCAGGGACCAGACATGGAGATTCCAGAGGTCTGGTCGTGGGTGCCAGATGGTGCCCCGTCCCTGAGAAGGAAGGTCCTTCCTCAGGGGAATTCGCTGGGGGGGCTGTCACGAGGAGCGTGAGGTCGACCTGCTCCTCGTCCTCCCTGACCTTGCACAGAGTCTGTGCAAGTAGGCTCACTGGGGGAAACGCATATTTGCACAGGCCAGGGGGCCAGCTGTGTGCCAGCGCATCTATGCTGAGAGGTGCCTCGGTCAGGGCATACCAGAGCGGGCAGTGGGAGGAGTGCCTGTCCGAATCGACTCCAGATCAGCTGGACCACCTGAGGGTGGAGTCTCCACTCTCCCCTGAGGGTAACCTGCCATGACAGCACGTCTGCTGCAGTGTTGAGGTCGCCCGGAATGTGAGTGGCTCGCAGCGACTTGAGGTAATGCTGACTCCAGAGGAGGAGACGGCGGGTGAGTTGTGACATACTACGAGAGCACAGACCGCCTTGGCGGCTGACATATGCTACCGTTGCCGTGTTGTCTCTCCGAACTAACACGTGCTTGCCCTGGATCAATGCCCGGAACCTCCGCAGGGCGAGCAGAATTGCCAGCAACTTGAGGCAGCTGATGTGCCAATGCAGCCGCGGGCCCGTCAATAAGCCGGCGGCTGCGTGCCCGTTGCAAACAGCACCCCAGCCCGTTTTGGAGGCATCTGTCATCACCACGACATACCTGGAGACCTGCTCTAGGGGAACGCCTGCCCGTAGAAATGTGAGGTCGGTCCAAGGTGTGAAGGGACAATGGCAGACCGGCGTGATGACCACGTGATGTGTCCCGCGGCATCATGCCCATCTCGGGACTCGAGTCTGAAGCCAGTGCTGAAGCGGTCTCATATGCATCAACCCGAGCAGGATGGCCACTGCTGAGGATGCCATATGCCCCAGGAGCCTCTGAAAGAGTTTCAGTGGAACCACTGTTTTCTGTTTGAATGCCTTCAAACAGGTCAGCACCGACTGTGCGTGTTCGTTCGTGAGGCGTGCTGTCATTGAGACTGAGTCCAACTCCAAACCGAGAGAAGAGATGCTCTGAACCGGGAGGAGCTTGCTCTTTTCCCAGTTGACCCGAAGCCCTAATCGGCCAAATCCCTGTGTGCACACAACATATCCCGAGATTGATCTTGGATTAGCCAATCGTCGAGATAGTTGAGAATGCGAATGCCCACCTCCCTTAAGGTGGCAAGAGCTGCCTCTGCGACCTTCATGAAGATGCGAGGGGACAAGGACAGACTGAAAGGGAGGACCTTGTTCTGATATGCCTGACCCTCGAATGCAAACCGGAGGAAGGGTCTGTGTCGAGGTAGAATCGAGACGTGGAAGTACACGTCCTTCAGGTCTACCACCACGAACCAATCTTGATGCCGGACGCTCGCTAGAGTGCGTCTTTGCGTCAGCATCTAGGACAGGAGTCTGTGTAAAGCCCGGTTCAGTACTTGCAGGTCCACCATTGGCCGCAACCCACCGCCTTTTTTCGGTACAATGAAGTAGGGGCTGTAAAACCCCTTCTTCATCTCGGCCGGAGGGACAATCTCATCAGACGTACCGCGGGTGGGGCCTCGCGGTGTGGCAGAGCCAGAGGTGCCACACTGTGTCGTGGCCGTGCTGAGTTCAGTGACATCGAAGTACTTACCTGGCTCCTTGTGTCCACCCCCAGAACAGCCTGGGACAGGGGAGGAAGAGGCCTGTCCTCATGACCTGTGGAGACTGTCACATCGGGGGTGGATTTGTGCCACAGCTGGGCACTCAGGGGCAGGGAGACCGCCGCTGGAGTGCAAAACCTGCCAAATAGAGTGGTGGGCAGTGGTCATGATGACAGCCATGCACACCGGATACGTGACCCAGGGAACAAGGAAACCGCTCTTGCTGAACTCTTGGGTACTGCAGCCACTTGGTCATGCAGCGCAATTAAATGCAAAGGTAACAAAAGATTCTCCTCCCAGACCTCGACCGGGGGATGGAGTGGTCTGCTTACCAGCTCCAGAGCAGTGGGTTTCGTCGTCCCTGGGTCGCCCGTCTCAGGGGCGCTTCGAAGTCTTTCGCGGGTTCTTGGCGGCCGCAAGACGGGTGGCGTCTGCTTCCTGCGGTGGGCTCCACACCGGGGCCGGGCCGCAGGGGCGGGCTGCGGTGGAGCCGGTGCAGTCACCACAGGGGGACACCCTTAGCAATTAGCAGATGGGGTGCAGGATCTTGAGCCGCACCGGGGCAGGATGTGCCGGATAACCTCCGTCTGCTGCTTCACCGCTGAGAACTGCTGGGCAAAGTCCTCGGTGTCGCCGGACTGGCCAACTTGGGAAATGGGGGCAGCAAGGAACCGTGCATTGTCGGCCTCTCCCATTTCGACCAGGTTGTGCCAAATGTGGCGCTCCTGGACCACCAGGGTGGACATTGCCCGCCCGAGAGATCGCGCCGTGACCTTCATCACCCAGAGAGCGAGGTCGGTCGCCGAGCGCAGATAACCATATCATCCTATCCCTAGAATTGATCAATTACTTTATAAGATCTCATCCCTACTTGTATGGACTATAAATTATGTCCATTTCAGAAAGATATTCAGAGTTCTGCTGTCTGTTAAATCAAGCATACTTTGAAGAACACTTCTTAGAAATTGTTCAAATTAAATGTCAATTAAATGAGAAAAGTTATGTAATTAACAAAGTTATGAAACTATCCTGTTTTTATTTTTCTCAGGATCGTCTGTTCTTTGTCATGGAGTATGTGAACGGTGGAGACCTGATGTTCCAGATACAGCGTTCACGCAAATTCGATGAAGCTCGTTCCCGGTTTTACGCTGCTGAGGTGACCTCTGCCCTCATGTTCCTGCACCAGAATGGTGTCATTTACAGGTACATTAATACACTGTAAGGCATTTGACCCTTCTCTAGACTGTGACTCAGACAAGTTTTAAAGAACCTCCCATAGGAATGAATTGGGGATGTTCGTGAACAGCTCAATTTTTAGTAATATGTGCTCATAAAGTGGCAAAAAGTGAATGGATATTGTTCTTATGTGGGCTAGAATAAAGTGTTACATTGAAGAGCATTTTATCTGCTGTTGTTCTTTAAAGAAATTGTGGAATTACTCAGTAATATGGTAGAAAATTTGGCTGCAAATCAGAATCAAGGCGAATGTTAATCAGAGAAAACTGAAAAAGGAAAAGCCCCATTTGAAAGCTATTACAACAGATAACATTAATGCATGTGAACAGAAGTGGACTGCTACAGTTCTTCAAACTGTTTCATTACCATCACCTCTACTATACCTGAGTCAATAAATAAACAAATTAACGTCAGGTTTTTAAAGGAATAGTTCACCCTGTAATGATAATTGTCTCATTTATTCACCCTCATGCCGTTTCAATTTCGTATGAATTTCTTCTGCGGAACGCAAGCAAAGATATTTTGAAGAGTGGATGAGGTGCTTTTGTCCATACAATGTAAGTCAATAGGGTCCAAAATGTTCAAGCTCTAAAAAGCACATAAAGGCAGCGTAAAAGTAATCCATACGACTCTGGTGGTTTCATCCATGTCAGTCCTTATTCACTTTAAATCTTGACGTCCACAGTCTCCTTGGCACATTCATGAGAGAAGCTTGTTCTCACATTTCCACGTGCTTGACGCAGAGTCCTGTATACGAACCAGACACAGTGTTGCCAGGTTCACCGTTTTCATGCACAGTTGGGCTATTTTGAAAATGCAGACACAAGTTAAAATGATAGTTGCGGTTGAGTTTTTTGGGATAATTTTAAAATGTACCACGGTCGCTAAAAGGTTGATAGTAAACACAAGAAAATGCAACGTCTTATGGCTGTACAATGATACCGGGATTGAGTACCTGCAACAACCACGACAAAGCATCACCGTCTTAAATCATGTACTGTGTTCCAGTTGGGCCAGATGTCAAGATTTATACTGAATAAGGACATACATTTTGGTCTGTTTCTCACCAAAACAGATTATATCGCTTCATAACACATGAATTAAACCACTTGAGTCGTATGGATTACGTTTATGCTGCCTTTGTGTACTTTTTGGTGATTGGAAGTTTTGGACCCCATTGACTTACATTGTACACTGCAAAAAATGATTTTTCAAGTATTTATGTCTTGTTTTCCAATAAAAATATTAAACGTCCTTAAAGCAAGATGAACTTACTTGAGAAGCAGAACTGCATAAGTTATTAAAATTTGTTTTCAGAGAATATTTCTTTAAGTAAGCTTATACAAGATTTTTTACTTCGTAGCAAATAAACAAATCACAGATATGACATAAAACAATTTTTGTTTAATAGCTGAACATTCTGACTTAGTGAAACATCCCTCAAACAAATTAAATTACATTATTTTAATTAATGGCATATTTTATTTTATTTATTTTTTTCAGATCAAGTAGAGGAAAAAATTATGGAATCATCAACAGAAAAAATCACAATTAGTATTTTGTTGCTCCTCCTCTGGCTTTTATGATGGCTTGAATTCTTTAAGGCATGGACTTCACTAATGAAGAACAATATTCTCCATCAGGCTGGTTCCAACTTTCTCGAATAGCAGTTGACAGATCAGCTTTGTAGGATGGAGCCTTGTCATGGACCAATTTTTTAAATTTCCACCATAAATTTTCAATCGGATTGAGATCCGGACTGTTTGCTGGCCATGTCATTGAGTTGATATGCCTTTCCTGAAGAAAAGCTTTAACACTCTTTGCTCTGTGGCAAGATGCATTATCATCCTGAAAAATGATTTCATCATCACCAAACCTATTTTCTATTGATGGAATGAGAAAAGTGTCCAAAATGTAAATGTACACCTGTGCATTGACTGTTGAGGTTATGATTGTCCTTTACCTGCCATGCAACCCCATATCATAAATTACTGGGGAAATTTGATTGTTTTCTTCAGGCAGTCATCTTTAGATGTTTCATTAGAACGGCACTAGACAAAAGTTCCAGCATCATTGCCTTGGCCAATGCAGATTCATGATTCATTACTGAATATCACTTTCATCCAATCATCCACACTGCATGATTGCTTCTCTTTAGCCCAATGTAGCCTTGATTCTGTCTTGATTCTTCTGTTTAGGTGTTAGTGCTGTTTCGTTTGGCTTTTCTATATGTAAATACCATTTCATTCAACCTATTTCTTACAGTTCTGTCACAAACATTGACTCCTGTTTCTGCCCATTTGTTTTTAATTTGTTTTGTTGTGCATTTTCTATTTTCTGGCATATTCCTTTGAGTTTTCTATCCTGATGCTCTGATGTCTTCCTTGGTCTACCTAACCTTCCCATTTTGTTAAAACTTGCACTGAATTTTAGACACAGCTGACTGGGAACAACCAACTTCTTTTTCCACACTCCTGTGTTGGATTTCCTTCTTGAAGGAGTTTTATAATCCTTTCCATTGTTTCAATTGAAAACTCTCTTGTTGGGGCCATGTTTTCTTTCAATTAGCCAAGTCCAACAGCTCGTTAAGGTCTGTAAGCACTCTCTTTTAACTGCAGACTAATTTGCATTTTTAGACTTGTGCCGGTTTTTGTTACAAGGTGATTCCATCATTTTTTCCTCAACATTGAGTGATTCCATCATTTTTTCCTCAACATTGAATGATTCCATAATTTTTTCCTCTACTTGATCTGGAAAAAATATGCCATTAATTAAAATAATGTAATTTAATTTGTTTGAGATATGTTTCATGAAGCCAGAATGTTCAGCTATTAAACAAAAAAAATTTTTGTGTCATATCTGTCATTTGTTTATTTGCTACAAAGTAAAAAAGCTGGGTGAACATCCTCCAAGTGTGGTGATTCCATATCTTTGCCAGGGGTTGTACATGTTTGAAACAACAACAAAAAAAAATGTATAAGCTTCAAGAAAAATTCTCTGAAAACAAGTCTTAACACCATTTTGCCTCTTGAATAAATTTGTTTTATTTGAAGGATGTTTAGATATTTTTTACAGGAAACCAAGAAAATCCGTTTTTGCATATGGACAAAAACAAATCATACATCCTTCAAAAATATCTCCATTTGGGTTCTTCAGAAGAAAGTTGTATGAGTGTGACACGGCATGTGGGTGAGTAAATGATGAGAGAATTTTCAAGTCTATACTGACTAATTCCTTGTAAAACACACATGACTTCAATAGACTTACATTAGAAAAGAGTAAAAGCTTGTCTAATAATATGACAGATGTAAAGGCAGGATTGGTCAGTTATGTTTTTAATGCAGGGCTTAGTAAAAGGTCAATTGGCCATTGAACAGGCAGGGTCAAAAAACATTCAGACACTGCTTAGTTTCATACCACAAATTGTATTCTCTCCTCTTGTGCTGTTTTTCCTCACTGGTAGACATAGCATCATTGTTAAATCATATCAAATACAATGAAAAAAATGCAATGCCTTTGACCTCTCATCCAAAATACCATTGTAATGCACAAAAGATGCAATTTTCCTGGTCATTTCCTGAAATTTTAGCCTGATCATTTTTGGGACTGAAAATAACCATCCATTCCAAGTGTTTCCTGAAGTTTAATCCGTCATCCAGATCATTTATTTTCTCAGCGAGCTGTCACGCAATCCTGCACAGATTATGTCTGAAGCAAATTAAATGGAGTTTGTATTACAAGGTAATATTACAAGAGTTTGTATCTTTAGTAACTATTTTGCCTAGAGTCAGGAGCCCTTGTCTGCCTTGTTTACCTCAGGTTGTTTACTTTGAGCTATGTGCAATGATTTATTCGTTCCCAGACAGTTTGTTTACCCACTCAGTTGTGTGTCATTAACCACACACAACGGGCAGTGCTTCTGGGGCTGGAAGGGGCTTTGCTTGGGATAATTTGAATCTTGGAATCCATATTTACTGTCCAAAAATATCCGTTCAAAAATGTGAGTGTGCATATGTTTTATATACAGCTTAATGCATACGATTTTACAGGCTTGCTGGTAAAGGTATAGACAAGTAAATGTGTACTATAGGTTTATTCTACAATTATCAATATATTTCTAAGTTCATGCATCACACAACTGTTAACACATAATACTAACACATCTCCTAGTATATTGTAATGATCTCAAAGTCATAACACATAGAACGGGTCTATAACAGTGGAGCCCAAGGCATCATGACCCCTTCTTCCCGTCACACCCCCCCCGTGACCCTTGTTGAACCCATTGACCTGAGTTTCCTCACCCACCCATTCTCGGCCTGCTCTTAAGCTCTTGTTGGTCATGGACAGGAAGACTCTCATTTGGAGTTTAATGTGGTATTGAATTAAATGTACCTCCTCCCCAGGACAGTTTTCCTGGATCCAGGGAAATGGGGAGTTCTTATGAAAGTAGGACACTTCAGATGAAAAGGTCAAGCAGAGGTTTAGTGGTTTTAATTACAGCAAGTTTATTATTTTCCCCCCATAATTTAATAGAAAAATCTGCTCTTGAAACTCTTACACCATGTCATTGGTATGTTCAACAGATGAACTGGAATGTCGGTTTCACAAGCAAAGGTTGAATAGGTCTAGATGCAACTTTGTTTGGAATTTATGATACAAGAAACTAGATTTTGAATTACAAGAAGTAAAGAAAAAGATTCACCAATAATACAGCCAAAAAAGGACGAGACATGATAAATGACTGAAAACCCAAGAAGCTAAAGCAAGCGTCATTTTTGCTACAGACAACAATTGTTCTCAAGCAGTTCAGGTTGTTGTGGAGAGGTGTAAATCATGTGATATTATTTTTTATGCGGTCAGACTGTGATTTTTGCCAGGTGGATGATAAAAAATGCCTTATATTTACATTAAAACAGGGACCCGGGCCGTTTCTGTAGATTTGGGGTTGGGCTCTTTTGCCAGTAAACAGTCACCAAGCAACCACCCATAACACCTTACCAATCGCTTAGCAACATGCTAAAAACCACTTAGAACACATTAACAACCGTATGGGAATGCCCAAGCAACCACCAGAACACCCTGGCAACTGCATAGCAACATGCTAAAACCACTCGGAACACCATAGCAACCGCATAGCAACATGCTAAATACCACTCGGAACACCTTAGCAACAATAGCTGAAAGCAATGCCCAAGGAATACCCTTGTTGTGGAGAGTTTTGCATGGGTAAGCACCACTCACATCTTATGAAAGTAAAAAAACTTTAAAAGAGGGTCCGTGACAAAAATCATCCTGGTTACTTTCGTAACCTCCATTTCCTGATGGAGGGAACGAGACGTTGTGTCGATGTAGTAACACTAAGGGTCACTCTTGGGAGCCCCAAACACCTCTGCTTTTTTGAAAAAAGGCCAATGAGAATTGGCGAGTGGAATTTGCATGCCACTCCCCCAGACATACGGGTATAAGAGGAGCTGGTATGCAACCACTCATTCAGGTTTTGTGCTGAGGACCCGAGACCAGGTCCCGGCCATTTCAGCGGGTAGTTCAGCATTGTGGCAAGAGGTACACAATGTCTCATTCCCTCTATCAGGGAACGGAGGTTACGAAAGTAACCAGGATGTTCCCTATCTGTCACTCACTCGATGTTGTGTCGATGTAGTGACACTAGGGGTCCCTATACAAAACGCCACAGCTATCTGAACTGTTACGTGAACTGGTGGTGTGTGATGGGCAGACCGCTGTGTGCCTAGTAGCCAGCACACCAGGCCATCACGTAACCTCCCCAAACGCTCTTATGAGTGTCAAACGATCCATCAGGAACAAGTCGACTGCCCAACTATAGGGACAGGCTAGCCCAGCCAAGGCCTCTTTCCCTCTCTTTTCTCCCCAAAAAGAGTGGAATTTGTTAACTGACTGGGAGCCATAAGTGTCTGCGTTGGGGGGTGTCAAGGGGAAAACACCACGGAGACCACACCCCGCCCAAAAAGGGGGGTTGGGGGTATTTTGAGTGGAATACGTCACATGGTCTCACCGAGTCTTGTCAGAAATATGTCATGTGGAGAGGTTGCATGGTAGGTCCTACCTGAAGGGAGAGGAGTTTCTACAGAGCATGGCGACCGAGGGCAGAGGGGCCTCTGCCAAAGGAAGACGCAGTTTGCCGACAGGGAAACAATTTTGTGAAAGATATCACATGGGATCGCCTTCAGGGAACCAGCACATGTGGAGCACCTACCTCAGTACAGGGGCTCATTAGCACACGTACTAGCCTGAGTGATCGTGTCTACCACCGTGGGTGGTAGGCCACTTAGGTGTTCCGTTTTCCATCCAGGGGCCAGACGTGGAGATTCCAGAGGTCTGGTCGCAGGTGCCAGATGGTGCCCTGTCCCTGAGAAAGAAGGTCCTTCCTCAAGGGAATTCGCCAGAGGGGGGGCTGTCACGAGGAGCATGAGATCTGAGAATCA
Source organism: Myxocyprinus asiaticus (assembly GCF_019703515.2). Lineage (NCBI taxonomy): Eukaryota > Metazoa > Chordata > Actinopteri > Cypriniformes > Catostomidae > Myxocyprinus > Myxocyprinus asiaticus. The sequence continues at coordinate 12,872,744 of NC_059366.1, forward strand.
TGTCTGGGTGGGCCATTAGGGTGCTACTAGGATGATCTGCTCCTCGTCCTCCCTGACCTTGCACCGGGTCTGTGCAAGTAGGCTCACTGGGGGAAACATGTATTTGCGTAGTCTAGGGGGCCAGCTGTGTGCCAGTGCATCTATACTGAGAGTTGCCTCAGTCAGGGCGTATCAAATCAGGCAGTGGGAGGATACCCGGGAAGCAAACAGGTCTACCTGTGCTTGACCGAATCGACTCAAAATCAGCTGTACCACCTGAGGGTGGAGTCTCCACTCTCCCCTGAGAGTAACCTGACGTGACAGCATGTCAGCTGCGGTGTTGAGGTCGCCCGGGATGTGAGTGGCTCGTAGCGACTTGAGGCGCTGCTGACTCCAGAGGAGGAGACGGCGGGCGAGTTGTGAGATGCAATGGGAGCGTAGACCACCTTGATGGTTGATGTACGCTACCGTCGCTGTGTGGTCCATCCGGACCAACACGTGCTTGCCCTGGATCAATGGCCGAAACCTCCGCAGGGCAAGCAGTACTGCCAACAACTCTAGGCAGTTGATGTGCCAACACAGCCGTGGGCCAGTCCAGGAGCCAGCGGCTGTGTGCCCATTACATACGGTGCCCCATCCCGTCTTGGAGGTGTCTGTTGTAACCACGAAGTGCCTGGAGACCTGCTCTAGGGGAACCCCTACCCATAGAAATGCAAGGTCAGTCCAAGGGCTGAAGAGGCGGCGACAGATCGGCGTGATGGTCACGCGATGTGTCCCGCGGTGCCATGCCCATCTCGGGACTCGAGTCTGAAGCCAGTGCTGAAGAGGTCTCATATGCATCAACCCGAGCGGTGTGGCCGCCGCTGAGGATGCCATATGCCCCAGGAGCCTCTGAAAAATTTTCAGTGGAACCGCTGTTCTCCATCTGAACGCCTTCGGACAGTTCAGCACCGACTGTGTGCACTCGTTCGTGAGGCGTGCTGTCATCGAAACTGAGTCCAACTCCAAATGGAGAAAAGAAATGCTCTGAACCGGGGAGAGCTTGCTCTATTCCCAGTTGACCCGAAGCCCCAGCCGGCTGAGGTGCCGGAGCACGAGGTCCCTGTGTGCGCACATCAACTCTCGAGAGTGAGCTAGGATTAGCCAGTCGTCGAGATAGTTGAGGATGCGGACGCCCATTTCCCTTAGCGGGGCAAGGGTTGACTCTGCGACCTTCGTGAAGACGCGAGGGGACAAGGACAGGCCGATGGGGAGGACCTTGTACAGGTATGCCTGGCCTTCAAAGACAAACCGCAGGAAGGGTCTGTGACAAGGTAAGACCGAGACGTGGAAGTACGCATCCTTCAGGTCTACCGCCGTGAACAAATCTTGATGCCAGACCTCGTTAGAATGCATTTTTGCGTCAGCATCTTGAATGGGAGTCTGTGCAAAGCCCAGTTCAGCACTCGCAGGTCCAGGATTGGTCACAACCCACCGCCTTTCTTCGGTACGATGAAGTAAGAGCTGTAGAACCCTTTCTTCATCTCGGCTGGAGGGACAGGCTCTATCGCGCCCTTGCGCAGAAGGGTAGCGATCTCCGCACGCAAGGTAGCGACGTTCTCGCCCTTCACCGAGGTGAAGCGGACGCCGCTGAACCTGGGAGGGCGCCTGGCGAACTGAATCGCGTAGCCGAGTCAGACGAGCGAGGTTGGTCACTGAGCGCAGTTCCTGCATCAATCCCGGGTCTGAACTACCCTTGTGCGGTTCTTTTAGCACCTTGGCTTGGTGCACTTGCAGGAGAGCCATGGCGTGCAGGGCAGAGGCAGCTTGTCCAGCGGCACCGTAGGCCTTAGCCGTCAGGGATGACATAAACCTACAGGCCCTTGACAGGAATTTCGGGCACCCATGCCAGGTGTCGGCGCTCTGCAGATCCACCTGGGGGATCACCGAATACCCCCTGGCCACTCCACCATCGAGGGTAGTGAGAGCCGGGGAGCTGAAAGACCAGGACCGGGCAGTAAAAGGTGCCTCCCACGATCTTGTCAGCTCCTCATGCACTTCCAGGAAGAAAGGAATGGGGAAGGGGCGTGGCTGTGGGTGGCGCCCCGAGCCCAGGAATCAATCGTTGAGCCACGAGGGTTCAGGGGAGAGTGGAGGGTTCCACTCACGGCCGCCCGGGAAAGCATGTCCATCATTTCCGCGTCGGCCTGGGACTGGGTGACCATTCCCGAAGGAGGGAGCCCAGTAGAAGCCTCTTTGTCCGACTGGATGAGCCCGCTCTCCGATGCTGCGCTCGATAACTCGTCTTCTTCCCGGGCACCGAACAAGAGGTCGAACTCGCCCTGAGACGAGCCGGCGATCTCGTCCGAGTGCCCGACCGGGGCAAGCGAGCATGCTGGGGAATGGGAGGTCCGTGCGGGGGATACCCGGTGTAGGTGGTCCCATTGAGGTCCCCAAATCGCCCCCAGTGCTAACCGGCATGGCCTCATACCCGTAGGTAGAAGGACTGAGGCGGGGAGCCGCTGGGGTGGCTTGCTTTCTTACAAATGCAAGCCGCAACCGCAACGTTGCCATGGTCATGTTCTCGCAATGAGGACAAGACCCATCCATGAACGATGTCTCTGCGTGGGCAGCGCCCAGACACGTAAGACAGCTATCGTGGCCGTCAGAAGCGGAGAGATAACGACCGCGACCAGGAATAACGCAAAACGGAAAGGCATCTTTAAAAAGACGTCACATGTGTGCCGTTCTTTTTAGAAAGAAAATATACTCTTTTAGAATATACTCTTTTAGTTGTTCTGCCGAAGCGCCCAGGGGCGTTCTCTGCACTCCACGGATGCAGAGGGGGAGAAGCCGCTGAAATGTGCCGTATAATCCAGCAGATGAGGTGAATGAACTTTGCGGATGAATTCAGCTTCAATGAATAGAACCGCTTGGCTCCGAAGAGAAAATCTGAATGAGTGGTTGCATACCAGCTCCTTTTATACCCATACAGTGGTGTGAAAAAGTGTTTGCCCCCTTCCTGATTTCTTATTTTTTTGCATGTTTGTCACACTTAAATGTTTCAGATCATCAAACAAGTTTAAATATTAGTCAGAGATAACACAAGTAAACACAAAATGCAGTTTTTAAATGAAGGTTGTTATTATTAAGGGAAAACAAAATCCAAACCTACATGGCCCTGTGTGAAAAAGTGATTGCCCCCTAAACCTATTAACTGGTTGGGCCACCCTTAGCAGCAACAACTGCAATCAAGCGTTTGCGATAACTTGCAATGAGTCTTTTACAGCACTGTGGAGGAATTTTGGCCCACTCATCTTTGCAGAATTGTTGTAATTCAGCCACATTGGAGGGTTTTCGAGCATGAACTGCCTTTTTAAGGTCATGCCACAGCATCTCAATAGGATTCAGGTCAGGACTTTGACTAGGCCACTCCAAAGTCTTCATTTTGTTTTTCTTCAGCCATTCAGAGGTGGACTTGCTGGTGTGTTTTGGATCATTGTCCTGCTGCAGAACCCAAGTTCGCTTCAGCTTGAGGTCACGAACAGATGGCCGGACATTCTCCTTCAGGATTTTTTGGTAGACAGCAGAATTCATGGTTCCATTTATCACAGCAAGTCTTCCAGGTCCTGAAGCAGCAAAACCAAGACCATCACACTACCACCACCATATTTTACTGTTGGTATGATGTTCTTTTTCTGAAATGCGGTGTTACTTTTACGCCAGATGTAATGGGACACACACCTTCCAAAAAGTTCAACTTTTGTCTCGTCAGTCTACAGAGTATTTTCCCAAAGGTCTTGGGGATCATCAAGATGTTTTCTGGCAAAAATGAGACGAGCCTTAATGTTCTTTTTGCTCAGCAGTGGTTTTCGTCTTGGAACTCTGCCATGCAGGCCATTTTTGCCCAGTCTCTTTCTTATGGTGGAGTCATGAACACTGACCTTAACTGAGGCAAGTGAGGCCTGCAGTTCTTTGGATGTTGTTGTGGGGTCTTTTGTGACCTCTTGGATGAGTCGTCGCTGCGCTCTTGGGGTAATTTTGGTCGGCCGGCCACTCCTGGGAAGGTTCACCACTGTTCCATGTTTTCGCCATTTGTGGATAATGGCTCTCGCTATGGTTCTCTGGAGTCCCAAAGCTTTAGAAATGGCTTTATAACCTTTTCCAGACTGATAGATCTCAATTACTTTCTTTCTCATTTGTTCCTGAATTTCTTTGGATCTCGGCATGATGTCTAGCTTTTGAAGATCTTTTGGTCTACTTCACTTTGTCAGGCAGGTCCTATTTAAGTGATTTCTTGATTGAGAACAGGTGTGGCAGTAATCAGGCCTGGGTGTGGCTAGAGAAATTGAACTCAGGTGTGATAAACCACAGTTAAGTTATGTTTTAACAGGTGGGGCAAACACTTTTTCACACAGGGCCATGTAGGTTTGGATTTTGTTTTCCCTTAATAATAACAACCTTCATTTAAAAACTGCATTTTGTGTTTACTTGTGTTATCTTTGACTAATATTTAAACTTGTTTGATGATCTGAAACATTTAAGTGTGACAAACATGCAAAAAAATAAGAAATCAGGAAACACTTTTTCACACCACTGTATGTCCGGGAGAGTGGCATGCAAATTCCACTCGCCAATTCTCATTGGTCTTTTTAAAAAAAAGCAGAGGTGTTTGGGGCTCCCAAGAGTGACCCCTAGTGTCACTACATCGACACAACGTCGAGTGAGTGACAGATAGGGAAACAGTGTTTCTGTAAGTTAATTTCAACAAATCTAAAGTTAAGAAGCTAACGTTTAACTAAATGTTTTCTTGTCCTTCACATTTTAAAATGTATTAAGTAAAATTTAAATGTAATGTACAAATGCACTGTATGTCTGTATACATCAATAATGATTATTTTAAGGCAGATGCTACCGTATTTGCACCCTGGTGCAAATAATGGTATATGCTATTTACACCCCAGTGCAAATAGTTGCAAATATTATTTGCACCCCAACCCTGGTGCAAATAGTGTCAGATACTATTTGCACTCATATTTTAATACTAACACACAGCATGGGCATCACTGCAGTGTGTTTACTGTGTTTATTTAGAGTCCCACAGACACATTACATTAACCTCTACCCCTAAACCTAACCTTAATCTTACCTTAGAACAAATAACCTTGGTTTTGACCACTGCTCTCAAGGTCCAAAGAGGGGGAGGAAATCATCATTAATATACCATAAAAGTAGTCCATACAACACTAAACTTTTTTATGGCCCCAGAAAGTTTGGAATATAGTGCACTTGTCATGGACTACTGTTATGATGTCTTTATACTGAACTTTAATAGTGCTTTATAGTATATGTCCTTTTTGAAGCTTGACAGCCCCTGCTCACTATATACTGTTATTCTAAGGAATAGAGCTGCTTAAAATATCTATTTTTATGTTCCAAGAAAAAGTAACAGCATGTGGGTTTCGAACAACATAAATGTGAGTTAATGAGTGAGTAAAAGTACATTTTCCATTTTTAGGTGAACTACTCCTTTAACTGGTGGCTCATTTTTTGAGCACAGACTTTACAAGGACATACTCAAAATAAAACGGTCTCATATAAAAAGAAGACTCTTAGGAGATGCTGTACAAAATTCAGAATTATTTATAGACAAATAAATTATTTAGAAAATCTTAAAATGATTGTTAATTATTACCTAATAATATAATACTAATGCACAGCATGGGCATCACTGTAGTGTGTTTATTGTGTTTATTTAGAGTCCCACAGACACATTACATTAACCTCTACCCCTAAACCTATCCTTAACCTTACATTAGAAAAATTTACTTGGTTTTACTACATTAACCATGGTCTGACCATGGTATTTTTTGTACATTTACGGTAACCACAAAATTAACCATGGTTACTATATTACCATCATATTCCTGTACTAACACCATGGTTAACTGCATTAAAACTATGGTTAACTATGGTTTCTGCCAAAAAATATGATTACTACAATATTAGTAATACAGTAATGCAATGTATACACATACGATGCCGAACCGTGGGAACGAGTGCGATCGACAGAACCCCCCTCCGAATCAGACCTTTCTGTGAACTCCTCGACATTCACCGTGACCAAATCACTGCAATGAAATCAACATTTTTATTCATTTTTATCGATTATTTTAGGTAGTATTAAAGGAAATATTAAGAATGGAAACAGGAAATTGGATGGGAAGAAGAGTGGGACAAAATGCAGATTCAAACCGTGGTCGCTAGGACAACGGAACACAATCACACACCGTCTTTACAACCCATGCCACTGCAGCGAAATATGTTAACTAGTTTGTTGTATATTCCTGTGGTTTCACCATACTATTGGAGTGCGAATAGCTGCCCTGTGTGGCAGATGCTATTTACACTGGAGTGCAAATAGACACTCCGCTATTTTTGTAATGGCTTTGCGATGTAAGCATTGTAGTAAATATACATTAATATGGTACTATATGCATGTTATTATAGGCCAAGCTTAAAATGCAATACTCATACTGTGTACTTTTAAACAGTACAATATGTAACAGGGGGTTCCTGCTCCTGCTCGGCCTGAAAAGGTTAAGACCCTGATCTAGTTTGTTCTATTTATGCAGCAAAATACACATGTTTGCTGAGGCCTTCACTCTCAACTTTCTACTAGATATTTAAATACCCCTGATGCAAACACTGTGATGTGCAAGGCCCAGATGACACTAACAACATATTAAGACAGGATTCAGTCAAACTGAAGCTCCTCAGTCTGTTGCTATGAGAGTTATGTGTGACACATCCACATCAGACAGACAAGCCAGACCTTTACTGATACAGCTTCATTGACTGAATTAATTAACTTAATTGACTGAAGTCATTGAATCCATGTGCAGGTTCTATTTATGAACACAAGGGCTTGGACGACTGCCATGACATCCATTCATGTCTCTGTACCAACTCACAGCCATCTGACCCTTGTTTACGGTTATGATCACTGACATGATGTTTCTTTGGCATGAAAGTGAAAACTGGACAGGATGTGATTCAAGCCAATATGAATGGCTTATTGTGTGATATAAGAGTAACAGCACACACACACACATACATGAACATCCAATCATTTACCTCAAATTCACCTCAGGCGCCAGTGCTGTTGATTACCACTAGATCATCAAATGCTGGACAAGTGATTGTCCTCCTTGATGGTCACTTAAAGACCAAAGCATGCTGGGAGATTGATTGATATGGCCCCCCTTCTAATTATAATCTGCTCTGACCTAGAACAGGAAAAAAACAAAGGAAACATAAATTGTATAGACACTTGATACTGTAAATGGGGATCACAAAATAATAAGGTGTCTTGGACACCAATGTCTCCCCAGGGACCTGAAAACCATTTTGGCACAGAACACATTTTTTTATCCTCCAAACTAAAATTCCAAGATCATCACCTATATTTTTGTAATAGCTGTTGTGTAAATAATCGAACATAATCAAACTGCACTGGTATACAGTAAATTAGGGCAAGGGTCAACTAAATGAAATGTTGTGCTGTAAAAAAAGGAAAAGTGTTCATTGTTAGTTCATGATACCTAATGCATTTACAGTAACAAATAAAACCTAATTGTAGTGTCACCAAACAAAGAGATAGTGGGGTCCGAAAGCCTGAGACCATGTTGAAAATGTTTCTATTTTACGTTCTTTATTTATTTATTTATTTATTTTTATTATTCAAGTTATATTATCAGCATAGAAGTTGTTGCAGTGATTGAGGCTGAGGACTAGTAGCTAGCTGGTTCAATCCCAGTATAAAGCAAGCCATCAGCTGCCACCATTATGCCTTTGAGCAGAGCACTCAGCAGCAAGGTGTGGTATTGTGCATACACTGAAAATACGAATAGGTTGAATCTACTCAATTAATTGAGTGATCTTGTTCTCTCAATTAAATTGAGTAATGGCGTCTCCAAAATTTGTGTAATTAAGTTCACTTAACTTGGTGTTGATATAGAATTAACTTAACTACAGTATTTAAGTTAAGGTAACTAAATGCAAGAAAACTTAACTCATAATTTCACATCGAGCCGGTTCACAAAATCGAACTGAATTGAACTTTAGTTCCTGGTTGATGATGCAAGACACACAGCTGTACTTGTACTTGTACTGGCCACGGAGTACGTCGAACTCTCCGACTTGCTATGTGTTGAGACGTTAATTACAGTAGCCGAATAAAACATTTATAAACCTACAGATGTTTGTTTCTGTGTTATTTTTTTATTATTTAAAGCTTCACTATGTAACTTTTTTTTGTTAAAAAAATAACAAAATGTTATTAATGAGAGAGTGCAACAAAAATTCATATTCCAAACCATGTTTTTACTTTACCCAAATACACTTTGATAAGCCTATAATAATGATTTATATTTTAGAGCTGTCGGGATGGATTTCGCAGGAAATTGCATACAAACGTCATTCACCTGTGTGTTGCGTCATATCCATACACAGAGAAAATAAGATCCAGCTACTGTAGCGCGTGTGGGAGTAGCATGAAGCTGAAAGTTTGTTGTCACAATGAACGTGAAAAATTGACCATGGATCATTCAAAACGGCAAACCTCCAGAGAATCAATGGTTGTAAAAACAAAGAAACCCCAAACAGAGCAGAGTCTACAAGCAAAAAGGGAAAATGACAGAGTCCGTAATAAAACCCGAATCAACATCGGCTTGGCTTTTCAGAGGTGGCGACAACTGAAAGGATTTAAAAGCGACCCAGAGATGTCTTTTTTCTTACTTAGCAGGTAAGATATTTTATTTATATGGTTTATGTATAATTGTATAATCACACACACACAAACACACACACACGTCTGCCTGTGTGTAGTGAAATACAATAATTATACTGTAATCAGTGCAGAACTTTTCACTTGCTTGCACACGTGTGTATTTTTCTTTATAACGGCAATAATTTATATAAATAAATCCTTTAGTCCTAGGCTTGCCAAGGACATGTGAGTCTTGAAATTATGTTGACCACTGGTTGGTAACAATGACAATCTATAAATTACGTAGTTACTACCATGGTCTATTTGGCCAGAATATCCTGCAGTTATAAAAACTTCACAACGTTTGGCCTTATCAGACTAGCAATTGTTATGTCTAATGTTAATGAACATTGCCTAACTTTTGTAACATCATTTATTTCAATACATCAATGTTTCGAATAAGTCAAAACAACAGCATAAGATATGGCACTTATCTGCTCAGATGACGTTTTCGGATATCCGTCTTTTCCTTTCTTTCGTTATTTATTTGACCATTTGCTCTGATAAGATGTCCTGTATCCATGTGTACACCGGTGCCTCGAACCACATTCATCCACGCAGAGGATCAGAGCCGAAGCACAACCAAAACAATGTCCTCCGCAAGACGTATGCAGCTTTATTTTTTAACCACTTGAGGGCCAAAAGTTACATAGTGTAGCTTTAAGAAAATATTTGCAAATGGAGGTCTTGAGAATTGAGTAGGTATTTTTACTCTATGATGTTACTAATACAAATTATTAATAATATATTAGTTTTCTAGTTGTGTTTGATTGCGATGGACATTTTCAAGAAATCAGAATTTCATTAATTTATATATCAGCAACAACATACTAAAACAGACGACTAGTAGCCTGAGACAAAGTTTGAAATGAAAAAGTTGAACTTATACAGGCTAGGCGGATCTTATGAGTTACTAGACCAGTTACTGATCCAAAGAACCGGTTCGAAATGAACGAATCAAACCTACAGGTAGAATCGAAAGTCAGCTTTTCGGTCCTGTCTGACTCAACATCCGAATGATCCGAATAACAGATAATAACAAAATAAAATAACAGTCAGAGTTTGCCGAGGATTAGGCTACCGAGAAGTCTGATGAGTGAGCTGCTGATACTATGAGCACACGTGAACCGAGGACTTGAACAAGCCTGGTACGAAAAGTAATTTTCTTTAATAATAAACAAAAGGTACTGGAAATATGCTTATGACAATTTTATTAAATACATTTTTTATTAAAACTTGCAAAAAGTCGAGAGATGTAAATAAATTTGACTGTTGTTTATTGTGCATGCAGGGTATATTTGAAATTGTTATAAGCTTAATCAAGGTTTCTGGTGAGTTGATTTAGACTAGTTTATTCTCTTTATCTGCTAGACACATAGAACATATCGGCGTTTGTGCATCAGTGTCTGTATTGGGCGCTTTAGGTGCAAAACTTTAATGTAGGAAACTTATCCAAGATGAAATCAGTATTTTTCATTCGTAGGATATTCGACACGCAGGATCACAGAATGTAACACTGATGACACCATTATTATTATACCTTAATTGATTAAAATGTAAAAATCAGCAATATGCATTCACATATGGCTTTATTTAAATGTTTAAGTGGGAATACCATGACACCAGGATATAATATGGGGGACCATTTTGGGGGTTGGGGGTCATGGTATTGAGGTCACAAATATAATGGTACTCGGTCCTTTAAAATAGTAAAGGTGATCAAGTTATAATGTTCTGAATAATTGTGTTTAAAACTGTTTAGTTCACACAGTACAAGACAAACACTGTGTTTGCATTGCTAGCAATATTCCAGTTTCAGTCATCTTTTCTTTCTTTTTTTGTGCTGTATCAAAGAAAAGACGAATATAGTTTGAATTTCTTTTCATCACTGATGTATCTGTAAAATGACGACTGTGTCAGCTGGCAAGCAAAAAGAAAATACACAAAATGATTTACTATCCTCAAGTTGTGCCTCATTGTTTTTTCCCCCATAGAATCTTAAAACAATATTTTCTTCAAAAACGCAAACACTGCTCTTTACATTCAAAAACACTTCATTTTGACCACTGCTCTCAAGGTCCAAAGAGGGGGGGAAATCATCATTAAAATACCATAAAAGTAGTCCATACAACACTACGCTTTTCTATGGCCCCAGAAAGCTTGGAATATAGTGCACTCGTCATATGGTCTACTGTTATGATGTCTTTATACTGAACTTTAATAGTGCTTTATTGTATTTGTCCTTTTTGAAGCTTGACAGCCCCTACTCACTATATACTGTTATTCTATGGAATAGAGCTGCTTAAAGCATATTTTTATGTTCCAAGAAAAAGTAACAGCATATGGGTTTTGAACAACATAAGGGTGAGTTAATGAGTGAGTAAAAGTACTGTATATTGTGGTTATGGCCCTGGTTACAGCTGATTTTTGGTCAATTATCAAATAACTTTATTTCACCATAGAAATGAATATATGCTTGTACTTTAGTTGCACATGCACAATAAGAACTGAGATTGTGATTGTGTAAGGGTCTAACGTGACCAAAGGGGACTCAGGTCACCCTAATGGTGTCATCACACAAACAACTAATTGCAACAAAACAACATATATAATACTACAAAAGAGCTAAAATCTCTATGAATTCTGTTTACAGCTATTTAAATGCCTCCAAATGTTCCCTTTGACCAAGGAAACATAATTAAATAATTCAAATGCAAGGTATTATGGGTATTCCCCATAGCCTCAATTTTGTACTCAATAGTTTGAGTTATTAACACTTAAAATCTTAAGTCTGTGGATTTTTTAAAATTAGAATAAGTTCAAGGAACTTAGATATTTGAGTTATGAGCCCAAAACTTGACATTTCAAGTAATGTAATTTTAGACAATTTTCCAGTAATGACAACATTAGGGTTTACAGTGATAAGTTAACAGCACCGTTTTATGCAACATCATGTGAAAGTCATGGAAGTAATTTGCATCGGCGCTGGTAGTGTGGCAACAAATAAAGACTAGATGATGATTATCCTTTTGGTCTTGTTCTGTTTTATTTGACATCCCTGGGTTTCGGGAGAGCCCTACATTGTATGAGACTGCAAACTTGCATGTTAGAACACAGTCTGTGCGTTGGTGCGCAAGCTGCTTCAAGCGCATGGCAGAACCGCATTTTCCCCCTATGTGAACCAATTCCACCTCAATACTCGCAGACCTATCGGGGAAAAACATGGTGGCAGTTTTTGATGCCAACCACTGAAGTTTGATCTGGTTAAAGAGGGCATGTTTGACTTTCCCTAGCTGTAGATTGCCAGTGGCGTGGGTGGTTTGGTTGTTTGTTCAGACTCATTGTATCTAAAAATAGACAGAAAGAACAGGTGGCATAGATGTGGCTCCTCTAGTTGTTGTTTTGTCGACCTGTGTCTCTTCAGGGATTTTTCTCGCAATGTAGCGTAGAGCAATGTTTGCCAGGATATGGAAGACATAAAGGCAGTGGGATTCAAAATGCTTTTCACAGAACATGTGAGCTTCTAGTTGTTGTAATAGTCCCACACCTTACACGTGCATGCATGAAAGATCTGTTTGTTAAATCTGTGTGCTCTCTGTAGCCTTTCACCTACAAAGGAACACCATCAGGCCATTGATATTCATTAGCCCAGGAACACTTACATAGAATAAAATATGCTCTTTAGTACTGTAACTGAATTCCTCTGTGTAGTAAATATGGACTAAGTAGCTCAGTTACAGCTCTTGTAATTACTGAACACTGCTAGAATTGTGTGAAACTCTAATGTTGCAAGTATGCTAAAAAAAAAAAGTAACCTGAAATTGTTACCTCAAGGATCTATAAAACCAGTTAGTTGAGATATTACCACATGAAGCACAGTTTTTGGTTACCTGACCAAACATGTTTTAGTGTACATGGAAAAAAATGTTGACCAAAAAATGTGCTTCTTGTGGTGACATCTAAATTAACTGGTTTGATAAAATTCAAAAGCTGTATTTAACATGTCCGAATCAACCTAAATATACATAAGGCAGTGGTGAATTCTCAGGGCCAGCAAAGCCTTCTCTGCTGGCCTAACATACCAAATAAATAAATAAATATTTTTCTTCCTTTCATTCTCAATCACCTTTTTGCCTATGTATTTTTAAACAATTTCCACTCTTAATTAATCTAAAAACAAATAAAGAAAAACGAGTTTATCCAGTCAGAATTTATTCCTAGATGCTTACAGGCGAAGCGTGACTGCTGTTTCACAAATCGCATGCCCGAAGCCGAAGCAGCGCGTGAGTCTGAGCTCCACCCACTCAGATCTTCGGAATTTCCACAGAATCCCTCAACAGTGCAAGTGAATGTGCATCTAATGTCAGATTGTCAGATTCATCAGCCAATCAGATTTATTTATTTGTTCTTGGTGGGTGTGATCTTTAGGATATGTCCCGGTCGAGGCCTTCTAGCTGGCCTTGAGTGACGCAATCACGCTTTAAGTGATGGACGCAATTTGAAAGTGAAGAGCGCGAGATCTTGCTGACGAATCGGCTGTCATCACTGCCTCAACACCATTGAGAAAAAGATCCTTGTGGATTTAAAAACACGAGATGTTCTGCATGACCGTGTGATTGCTTAATTTATTAAACAGAAAAGGAGGACTGATTTTCACTTCAAGTAAATTGATAAGTGCTTTTTGCATTATTATAGCACAATCAGGAGTTTTCTAAGTGTAAATTAGGCTGCTTGAGCATTCAGTGTTGGATCAAGTTTTGAAAAGTAGTGCTGTGTTCCATTCAACTCGGAAAGTCGGATTTTACAAATTCTCGTGTAGATGGCAGGTGAATGATGTCACACAAACATGTCGACACTCAGGGAGATATACAAAGTAAGTGATAAACATTCGCTTTATTAAGTAATATCGAAAAATGAATTAATTTCCACATTACATAATATTAAAACTTGTTTAACAAACGCCTGCAGAAACAGGTGTATAAAACATGGTAAATTATAATCTCTTTTGATAATCTTACACCTGAAGCACAAATGCTAGCGCTGCAGCATTGTTTATCAGTTGGGTTGCTAGGAGACATCTCTAATGAGAGTTAAACCCCTGCTAAGCTAACGGGAGCATTGCAGTTCCGAATATCGGGGAATGGAATGCATTTATGGTCGGAGATATCAAGTAGGAATATCCCACATCCAACTTGAATGGAACGCAGCATAACCGTGTACCCTGAAGAAACGAAATTTATTGCAAACAACATTTAAGTCGCAAATATTATTAGATAGGTTTTTCCAGGTATTATAGACCTCCTTGGTAGATTCATATGAAAAATTATGATTTTTGAATGTCTGTTCGGGAGACGTTCATTTCACAAACAGTCATGCTGAAGTTAAAATTAGGCTTGCTTGAGCATTAAGTGTCATTTTAAGTTCTGGCTTTCATGCGTGGATGTGTTTTTAAATGTGAATTGGTATTATTAGTTAGCTACGACATAATGTATGATGCCCAAAGGCATAGGGTGTCTTATTCATTGTGAAACCTCATGGTTACTTGTGTAACCTCTGTTCCCTGATGGAGGGAATGAGACATTGTGTCGATGTAGTGACACTAGGGGTCACTCTTGGGAGCCCAAGACATCTCTGGTCTTTGATAAAAGGCCAGTGAAAATTGGCGAGTGGTATTTGCATGCCACTCCCCCAGACATAAGGGTATAAAAGGAGCTGGCGTGCAACCACTCATTCAGGTTTTATGCTGAGGAGCCGAGACAAGGTCTGGCCATTTCAGCGGGTAGTTCAGCATTGTGGCAGGAGGGACACAACGTCTCATTCCCTCCATCAGGGAACGGAGGTTACGCAAGTAACCATGACGTTCCCTATCTGTCACTCACTCGACGTTGTGTTGATGTAGTGACACTAGGTGTGATGGGCAGACAACTGTGTGCCTTGTAGCCAGCGCACCAGGCCGACACGTAAGCTCCCCCAACATAGTTATGAGTGTCGAACGGCCCTTTGGGGACAAGTCGACTACCCAAAAGACCTTTTTTTTCCACTCCCTAAAAAAAGGGGGATTATCCGACTGGGCTGACCAGGTGTAGTCGGGGGGTGTCCCTCCCAAGGGGAGGACACCGCGGAGACCACACCTCGCCCAGAGAGAGGGGGGTATTTAAGTGGAAATACGTAACATGGCCTTGTTGGGCTATGTCGGAAGTATGTCATGTGGGGAAGTCTCATAGTAGGTCCTACCCAACAGGGGAGGAGTTACCACAAACATGGAGACTGTGGCAGAGGGGCCTCTGCCCAAGGAAGACACAGTTTGCCAACAGGGAAACGAATTAGCGGAGGATATACATCGCATGGGGTTACCTATGGGGAACCGCCACATGCAGAGCACCTACCCCAGAACAGGGCTTTTAGTTAGCACATGTACTGGGCCAGCAGCGAGTCTCTCCAAAAACTCGACTTCCACAGGGCTCGGAGGAACATAGTTTGTGAACACTACTGGGAATTAATGGCGCATGTCTTCAGCTCAGGGGAGGTGAAAGGCGCTATGTGCAAGCGATACACCCGGCCGGCTATCCCGGACCGAACTCCAGGCACGTTTCGCTGACAGAGAACGCTTGCAGGTCTCCTACCCTCTTGATGGAAGTGAGCGCAGTCAGGAGGGCAGTCTTCAAGGAGAGTGCCTTAAGCTCAGCTGACTGCAAAGGCTCAAAGGTGGCTCTCTGTAGACCCTGAAGAACTACAGAGAGGTCCCATGAGGGAACGAGACGCGGTCTGGAGGGATTCAGCCTCCTGACACCTCTCAGGAACCTGATGATCAGGTCGTGCTTCCCTAAGGACTTACCATCCACTGTGTCGTGGTGTGCCGCTATAGCGGTTACATACACCTTCAAGGTGGAAGGGGACAGCCGCCCTTCCCACCTCTCCTGCAGGAAGGAAAGCACCGATCAGACTGCGCATCTCTGGGGGTCTTCCCGTCGGGAAGAACACCACTTAGCGAACAGACGCCACTTAAAGGCATACAGGCGCCTCGTAGAGGGGGCCCTAGCCTGAGTGATCATGTCTAGACCGCTTAGGTCTTCTATATCCCGTCCAGGGACCAGACATGGAGATTCCAGAGGTCTGGTCGCAGGTGCCAGATGGTGCCCCGTCCCTGAGAAAGAAGGTCCTTCCTCAGGGGAATTTGCCGGGGGGGGGGGCTGTCGCGAGGAGCGTGAGGTCCGAGAACCACGTCTGGGTGGGCCAGTAGGGTGCTACCAGGACGACCTGCTCCTCATCCTCCCTGACCTTGCACAGGGTCTGTGCAAGTAGGCACAATGGGGGAAATGCATATTTGCGCAGTCCAGGGGGCCAGCCGTGTGCCAGCGTATCTATACCGAGAGGTGCCACAGTCAGGGCGTACCAGAGCGGGCAGTAGGAGGATTTCTTGGAGGCGAACAGTTCTACCTGTGCCTGTCCGAATTGACTCCAGATCAGCTGGACCACCTGAGGGTGGAGTCTCCACTCTCCCCTGAGGGTAACCTGCCATGACAGTGTGTCCGTTGCAGTGTTGAGGTCGCCTGGGAAGTGAGTGGCTCGCAGCGACTTGAGGTGCTGCTGACTCCAGAGGAGGAGATGGTGGGTGAGTTGTGACATACAACGGGAGCACAGACTGCCTTGACGGTTGACATATGCTACTGTTGCCGTGTTGTCTGTCCAAACTAACACATGCTTGCCCTGGATCAACGGCCGGAACCTCTGCAGGGCGAGCAGAATTGCCAGCAACTCGAGGCAGTTGATGTTCCAACGCAGCTGCAGGCCCGTCCATAAGCCGGCGGCTGCGTGCCTGTTGCAAACAGTGCCCCATCCCGTTTTGGAGGCATCTGTTGTGACCACGACGCGCCTGGAGACCTGCTCTAGGGGAACGCCTGCCCATAGAAACGTGAGGTCAGTCCAAGGGCTGAAGAGACGGTGACAGATCAGCGTGATGGCTACGCGATGTGTCCCGCGGTGCCATGCCCATCTCGGGACTCGAGTCTGAAGCCAGTGCTGAAGCGGTCTCATATGCATCAATCCGAGCGGAGTGGCCACCGCTGAGGATGCCATATGCCCCAGGAGCCTCTGAAAAAATTTCAGTGGTACTGCTGTTTTCTGTTTGAATGCCTTCAAATAGGTCAGCACCGACTGTGCATGCTCGTTCGTGAGGCGCGCCGTCAACGAGACTGAGTCCAACTCCAAACTGAGAAAAGAGATGCTCTGATCCGGGAGGAGCTTGCTCTTTTCCCAGTTGACCCGAAGCCCTAGTCGGCTGAGGTGTGAGAGCACCAGGTCCCTGTGTGCACACAACACATCCCGAGAGTGAGCTAAGATTAGCCAACCGTCGGGATAGTTGAGGATGCGAATGCCCACTTCCCTTAGCGGGGCAAGGGCTGCCTCTGCGACCTTCGTGAAGACACGAGGGAACAAGGATAGACCGAAAGGGAGGACCTTGTACTGATACGCACGACCCTCGAATGCAAACCGCAGGAAGGGTCTGTGTCGAAGTAGAATCGAGACTTGGAAGTACACGTCCTTCAGGTCTACTGCCGCGAACCAATCTTGATGCCGGACACTCGCTAGAGTGCGACTTTACGTCAGCATCTAGGACGGGAGTCTGTGTAAAGCCCGGTTCAGTACTCGCAGGTTCAAGATTGGCTGCAACCCACCACCTTTTTTCGGTACAATGAAGTAGGGGCTGTAAAACCCCTTCTTCATCTCAGCTGGAGGGACAATCTCGTCAGACGAGAGGGGCCACGCGGCAGGGCAGAGCTTGAGGTGCCACACCGTGTCATGGCCGTGCTGAGTTCAGGGACATAGAAGTACTTACCTGGCTCCTTGTGACCACCCCTGGAACAGCATGGGACGGGGGAGGAAGAGGCCTGTCCTCGTGACCCATGGAGACTGTCACATCGGTCACTCTGGGGCGGAGAGACCGCCGCTGGAGCGCCAAACCTGCCAAATAGAGTGGTGGACGGTGGTCGTGATGACAGCCGTGCACACCAGATATGTGACCCAGGGAACAAGGAAACCACTCTTGCTGAACTCTTGGGTACTGCAGCCACTTGGGCATGCAGCGCAATTAAATGCAAAGGTAACAAAAATTCTCCTCCCAGACCTCGACCGGGGGATGGAGTGGTCTGCTTACCAGCTCCAGAGCAGCAGGTTTCGTCGTCCCTGGGTCGCCTGTCTCAGGGGCGCTTTAAAACGTTTCGCGAGTTCTTGGCGGCCGCGAGACGGGTGGCGTCTGCTTCCTGCGGTGGGGTCCACGCCAGGGCCGGGCCGCAGAGGCAGGCTGCGGCAGAGCCGGTGCAGTCACCACAGGGGGATGCCCTTGGCGATGAGCAGATGGGGTGTGGGATCTTGAGCCGCGCCGGGGCAGGATGTGCCGGATAACCTCCATCTGCTGCTTCACCACTGAGAACTGCTGGGCAAAGTCCTTGGTGTCGCTGGACTGGCCAACTTGGGAAATGGGTGCAGCAAGGAACCGTGCATTGTCGGCCTCTCCCATCTCGACTAGGTTGAGCCAAAGGTGGCGCTCCTGGACCGCCAAGGTGGATATCGCCTGCACAAGAGACCGCACCGTGACCTTCGTCGCCCGGAGAGCGAGGTCGGTTGCCAAGCGCAGCTCCTGCATCAATCCCGGGGCAGAACTATCCTCTTGCAGTTCCTTTAGTGCCTTGACGGACTTGCAGAAGAGCCATGGCGTGCAAGGCGGAGGCGGCTTGTCCAGCGGTGCTATAGGCCTTGGCCGTCAGAGATGACGTAAACCTATAGGCCTTGGGCGGGAGCTTTGAGCGCCCGCACCAGGTGGCGGCACTCTGCGGGCATAAGTGCACTGCAAGCGCCTTTATCCACCGGGGGGATTGCCGAATAGCCCTTGGACGCCCCACCAACTAGGGTATTGAGGGCGGGGAAGCTGAAAGATCGGGACCGGGCAGTAAAAAGTGCCTCCCACGACCTTGTCAGCTCTTCATGCACTTCCGGGAAGAAAGGAATGGGGGCGGGGCGTGGCTTTGAGCGGCTGCCCGGGAAACCATGTCGTCATCTTCGCGTCAGCCTGTTACTGGGCGACCGCACCCGAAGGGAGGAGCCCAGCTGAGGCTTCCACGTCCAACTGGACGAGCCCGCTCTCCGATGCTGCGCTCGAGAGCTCATCACCTTCTCAGGCTCCGAATAAGAGGTCGAACTTGCCATCAGACGAGCCAGCGGACTCATCCAGAAGCCCGATCGGGGCAGACGAGCGTGCTGAGGAATGGGAGGTCCGCGGGGGGATACCCGGCGGAGGTGGTCCCATTGGGGTCCCCAAATCGCCCCCAGTGCTAGCCGCGCTGGCCTCATACCCGTGGGTAGAAGGACCGAGGCGGGGAGCCTCTGGGGTGGCTTACTTTCTTACAAAGGTAAACCGCGACCGCATTGTTGCCATGGACATGTTCTCGCAATGAGTACATGACCCATCCACGAATGCTGTCTCCACGTCAGCAGTGCCCAGACACGAAAGACAGTGATCGTGACCGTCAGACCGTCTTTAAAAAGACATTCTGTGTGTGCCGCTATTTTAGAGATATATACTCTTTTAGAGAAATATACTCTTTTATTTCTGCCGAAGCACCCAGGGGCATTCTCTGCAGTGCACCAGTGCAGAGGGGGGAGAAGCCGCTGAAATGCGCCGTCAGATACAGCAGAGAATGAACAGTCGTGGGAATTCAGCTCAGTGAGCATGACCGTTCGGCTCCGAATAGAAAATCTGAATGAGTGGTTGCATGCCAGCTCCTTTTATACACGTATGTCCAGGGGAGTGGCATGCAAATACCACTCACCAATTTTCATTGGCCTTTTATCAAAGACCAGAGGTGTCTCGGGCTCCCAAGAGTGTCCCCTAGTGTCACTTCATCGACACAACATCAAGTGAGTGACAGATAGGGAACTGTGTTTTCTTAATGGCGTGAATCACACTGAAGGCCTAGACTTTAAATGCATGGCCCGCCACTGACATTAGGTTACACCAACAAAACAAATTTTAAGGATTAGAATATCCTTTAGGTAATAATTGCAGGTTAACACCTAATACAGTGTCGAATGCTTTAAACAACATGATCATTTGCATATCAGTTCCTTTACAAAGACAACATTTTATGAGTGGGTATGAGACGTTTAGTCAATACAACTTAATTTGTAGACGTGTTTACGGTAAATGGTTAAAATGAAAGGTAAAATGATATTAATTATAATTTGTTAATTTATATATGATACAGGAATAGCATGGTGTATATTTGAAAGAATGAATTTTTAGCTTCTAGTTTTAGCATTTTTTTGCAGAGGTTGCTGTGTACGTAATGGAAAAATCACTCCTCAAGATTCCCTTGAAAACACAGGAAATGCTCTAAATTTCATGCAGAACCCCCCCCCCCCCATTTTTCTTTCTTTTTGTGTTCTTAACATGTCGGTGCTTTCCTTTAAATGAAAGCTGTAGTGTAACATAATATAATAGTTAATCTCGTCCTTTTGTACTGTGTTTTTATAGCTCATGTTAAACCCTAAAGTTTTTTATGTTGTTTACAAGTGTAATTATTGTTGTGCTTTTACCTTCATTAAAAACGTCTTTCAAAGCACTAAAAGCATTTTTAAATTGTGGATTTAAAACTGGATATTGATGTTCCTTGTCAAAGCCCCTTTTCAATCCTTTTGCTACTGTGTCTTTTCATTCCACCTGTAAGGAAAAAAGAAAACATTCATTTTTTATTTTATTTTAGATAATAGCAAGGATAATTATGTAAGAAATGAGGGATTAGTAAGATCAGTGTTGGGGAACACTACTTTCAAAGTACAAAAAATAATAATAATAATAATAGTTTAAGGCAACATTTTATTCAAACAGAAGCAAAAGGCATAACAAAGCCATTTCTGATACTACGTAGTGCCTTTTTAAGTGAATAAGTTCTAAACAGTTTTGGTTCAAAAACTCAGGGTGCATCTCACTCCCTAGCTTTCTATGTTGTGAATCAGTATATTGTGAATGAGCAATGGAACGAGTATAGATCTACTGAACACTGAGACACTTACATAAGACTCAATTATCTGCGACACAATTACGAGGTTGCACATTTAAATGCAGATGGTATTAATCAACAACATCACTGTATAAATGACACTTGTACATTTTCGTGATAGATACTGTATTAAAACATACAGCATTATTAAGAAAGATAAATTACATAAATAAACAAATAAAAAACAGAGGAGTGTATTTTTTAATCATCTAAAGTTTTTCCCTTTCATGCACATTATGGATGAAAGATATACAAAGATAATTATTAATTATTAAAATCAGTAGAACATTGATTTGAATCAATGTTAGCTTTTTTAATCCTTTAAATCAACAATTATCAAAAATAATCATTAATTATTAACATTGATGAAACATTGATTAAAATTAACACTAGCTTATTGATCATTCAAATTCAACAATCATCAAAGATAATTATCAATTATCAAAAATCAATAGAATATTAATAGGGATTAATATTGACAGGGCACCACCCTGGAATCAGGGACTAATAACCAAATAGTATAACAGTCTCAATATTAGATTGTTTTCTTAGGAAAATTGACATCCGAAGAATATCGATTTTCGGGAAAAAAAAATCAATGAATGAAGGCTTTAATCCGAGCACTGACATCCTGTCAGCATGACACAGGTGTATGCAAAACAAACCAAAACACTTCTCTTTGTAATATAACAAAGTTTATTTATGCAGTAATATCAATTAATAATTAATACAATGCAGTCATTAAACTTCTGACTTACAACTACAAACTAAACAGTGTTATGATTAGATATGGAAACCAAAATAATCCTATAACACATAAGGTGTGTGTGTGTGTGTGTGTGTGTGTGTGTGTGTGTGTGTAAGGAGAGACGCGCACAAAATGGCGGACGTGACTCTCGTGGAGAGTATGTCATGCGAGACTTCCGACCAGAGAATATGGCCATGAATGTGGGCGGAGAGAAACCAGTCAATGGTGTCTACCAGTTTACCACGTGTATCTGCTTGTAGGATAGCTTAGGGACAAAGATGAGCTTTATCATGAAGCTATCTACTAGCCAAAAATGTGTGCGAGAATGTTTTTGAGGGGTCGCTTGTGTTTGTGTGTGTGTGTGTGTGTGTGGTTAGTACGAGAGAGAAAAATAATTAAGTGACGGCTCCAAAGCCGGTATCGTGATCATGGAAGAGAAAGCAGCTGTTAGTTTATCACTCAGAGACGCAGTGGACGGCTCGTAAACCGTCCCGCGGTCTTTGATTCTTTAATGGATAAACTCAGTGTGCCGGTCTCACCAGTGATGGTGGAAATGCACAACAGTCCAATGTGGTTGGGCTACAATACAGCAAATCTCATTTGTGATAATTAAATACCTTGAGTATTAGCAATGAGCGGACACGGCGGTCCGTAAACTGTACAAGTAATAACGTTGATACACAAAAATAACACGCTATAATATTCTATCTCTGCCCAGACGTAAACCTCTTACTTGAATCGCATGAGGACACAGGTAGAATGTGTGTTCATCCGTCCTTTAACTCCGACTCGGTTCCTCGAGGCTCGGGTGATGATGGGAGGCCGTTTCCTCACTCTGTCGGCGGGCAGTACAGCTGCTGATTCTCAGCGGGCTGGCGGAGAAATCAGCGACGTCGACTTGATTGAAGATGGAAGAGAAATCTTTTATCTCTTCACTTCTGCAGGCAAACAGATGAAGATGCGGATTGCACAGCAGTCTCCTTCGGATCCGTTAGAGTGTTCGGTGGAACAAAGAGTAATCTCAACTCGTCCAGCGAGATGGAGATTGTATGGCCACAGTTTCAAGTCGGACGTTACTTCCTTGTGCCACGAGGCTACACCTGAGAGCAGCGATGAGCTGCGTCTACGCACGGCCAGCAAAGTTGCTGGAAGCAAATCCTGGAAGCATTTCAGAGGTATTTCTACTCCTGATGATGTCATGGTTGAGGTGTGTTCTGTTGTGTGCCTCATCCAATAGGAGTTGAGAGTTCGATCCTTTAGTGAGCAAGGCTTCATGGGATTTGTAGTCTGTTTTGGACTCCCTTTGTTTGATTTTGGTGCAATTTTTATCAGTATGATTTATGACTTGATATGTGGGCTTGAGTTAGGTTTTACGACTGTGTTAGGCCTGCCTTTGTCTTCTGTCTGAATACATGAGGCCCAACAACTGATCATGCAAAAAAAAAACTGTTTTTTTAAGGATAGTGATCATATGAAGCCATTTATCATCACATAGTTGTTTGGCTCCTTTTTAAATCATAATGATAACAGAAATCACCCAAATGGCCCTGATCAAAAGTTTACATACCCTTGAATGTTTGGCCTTGTTACAGACACACAAGGTGACACACACAGGTTTAAATGGCAATTAAAGGTTAATTTCCCACACCTGTGGCTTTTTAAATTGCAATTAGTGCCTGTGTATAAATAGTCAATGAGTTTGTTAACTCTCACGTGGATGCACTGAGCAGGCTAGATACTGAGCCATGGGGAGCAGAAAAGAACTGTCAAAAGACCTGCATAACAAGGTAATGGAACTTTTATAAAGATGGAAAAGGATATAAAAAGATATCCAAAGCCTTGAAAATGCCAGTCAGTTCTGTTCAATCACTGATTAAGAAGTGGAAACTTCAGGGATCTCTTGATACCAAGCCAAGGTCAGGTAGACCAAGAAAGATTTCAGCCACAACTGCCAGAAGAATTGTTCTGGATACAAAGAAAAACCCACAGGTAACCTCAGGAGAAATACAGGCTGCTCTGGAAAAAGATGGTGTGGTTGTTTCAAGGAGCACAATATGAAGATACTTGAACAAAAATGAGCTGCATGGTCAAATTGCCAGAATGAAGCCTTTACTGTGCCAATGCCACAAAAAAGCCTGGTTACAATATGCCCGACAACACCTTGACATGCCTCACAGCTTCTGGCACACTGTAATTTGGAGTAACGAGACCAAAATAGAGCTTAATGGTCACAACCATAAGCGCTATATTTGGAGAGGGGTCAACAAGGCCTCTAGTGAAAAGAATACCATCCCCACTGTAAGCATGGTGGTGGCTCACTGATGTTTTGGGGGGTGTGAGCTCAAAAGGCATGGGGAATCTTGTGAAAATTGATGGCAAGATGAATGTAGCATGTTATCAGAAAATACTGGCAGACAATTTGCATTCTTCTGCACGAAAGCTGTGCATGGGATGCTTTTGGACTTTCCAGCACGACAATCACCCTAAGCACAAGGCCAAGTTGATCCTCCAGTGGTTACAGCAAAAAAAGGTTAAGGTTCTGGAGTGGCCATCACAGTCTCCTGACCTTAATATCATCGAGCTACCCTGGGGAGATCTCAATCGTGCGGTTCATGCAAGACGACCAAAGACTTTGCATGACCTGGAGGCATTTTGCCAAGACGAATGGGCAGCTATACCACCTGCAAGAATTTGGGGCCTCATCACCAACTATTACAAAAGACTGTACGCTGTCATTGATGCTAAAGGGGCAATACACAGTATTAAGAAATAAGGGTATGCAGACTTTTGAACAGGGGTCATTTCATTTTTTTTCTTTGTTGCCATGTTTTGTTTTATGATTGTGCCATTCTGTTATAACCTACAGTTGAATATGAATCCCATAAGAAATAAAAGAAATGTGTTTTGCCTGCTCACTCATGTTTTCTTTAAAAATGGTACATATATTACCAATTCTCCAAGGGTATGCAAACCTTTGAGCACAACTGTATATGTTATGATTTTTTTTTTTTTTTTTTTTTTTTACACATTAAGAGTATATATTTAAATTGTTAATTTCTTGATAATCCCTTGTCCCTCTTCATCTGGTACACCACTTTATGTAATTTACAGTTATTCATGTTTTTTATTGTTCTCAGGTAAGTGGTGTTAGTGCTAGACCTTTTAAGTGTTCATACCTAATAATTTAATTTAACTCTTGCATGGTTCATTAAATATGTCATCGGAGTTTATTGCTAATTATCATGTGAAAGATTTTATTGCAAATAATTATTTAATGGTATTTAGTTTGATTAGTGGAGTGGTTGTGATGCTTTTGGCACCATCTTATAATTAAACTTTCAGAGAATTTACAATGGTGTTTGTCACTTGTGGTTCAATAAAGTTCTACCCTCAGCCCAACTGATGCTTCACACGTCACAGATCATGCAATGTGTGTTGGTTTCGACACAGGCTTTGTCAAAGCTTAGATATGAAACATCAAATCATATGTCCTCTTGATCTGCATCTTATTGCATTCGTCATATTTCACTTTTTGCATTCATAACCCTTTCTCGCTGGGTTGTGTCAGTCTATGCTCACCTTTATAAAAATAAATAAATAAGTAAATATATAAAACCCTATATACAGCATTGTTTATCATTTTCAAAGGTATTGCACAAACAATGCTAACCTCCCTCAAAGCACATAATAAAATTTTTACTCTTTTCAAGGGTATTGCACAACCAACGCTCACCTTATTCAGGGCACAGATGCGTCATAAGTATTGTTGTCCTTTTCAAGGGTATTGCACAATCAAAGCTCGCCCTCTTCAGGGCTCAAAAACCTCCTTAGCATTGTTTATCCTTTTCAAGGGTATTGCACAAACCACTGCACAACCCAATGCCCCCCCCCCCCCAAAAAAAGAGCAGGGCTTCCATTTTATCAAGGGGTGCACAAAAGTATCCGGCACTCTTTTGCACGTTTCTTCACATCGATGCTCATCTTTTCACTGGGGTCATTAATTCACACCAGGCTTCTGCAGGGCATGACACAAGTTTGCACACTGTTACATGTTTCATACAGTATTTTTTTCTTTTTTCAGCTTATCTTCACCAGCTTATCTTATTGTGTCCAGCAGCAAAGCAATCTATATAAAGCCCATCCATAGGTTCATGCAGTTCTTCCCAACATCGTTATATTCTGCTAGGTCAGTCATGTGGCAAGGTGAGGCCAGCAAAGGGCATGTCAGGAGGTGGTCCATGGTTTGTTGGTCTGTCCCACAATCACAGCTGGTGTCTCCATTACATTTAAATGACCCCATTTTGTTCTGTTGACCTTACATCGTCCGGTGCGTGACCTTAGGCGATTAAGATACTTCCACTCTCTCCATGAATCATCAGCTTCCGGTGGTAGGTTCTCACTGGTTGGTAGCTCCATGGAGATATTTGGGGGCAGGCCCTGGAGTCTCTCCTGCCACATAGTTGTGTGTATAGTGCTAGCTGTGATGGAATCTGCTGGCAGCATGTGGTGGAGGAAGGCCTTCCTTGATTGAAGCTTTTGTTCTAATGGTTTGTGGCTAAAGAGGGGGTGTCTGTGGTCGCTGGCTTGGTGGGATTTCTCTCTTCTGCTTGCAGAAGCTCTCCTCACATCTGGAGGTGCAATACCTGCCAGGATGTAAAGACTGTCCGTGTTGGTGGGTCTAAGGCACCCGGTGATCATTCTGCAAGTACTGTTGAGGGCGGAGTCAAGCTTGGAGGCATGGGCTGATCTCTCACATACTGGACAGGCATACTCTGCAGTAGAGTAGAGGGCTAGTGCAGTAGTCTAAAGTGTTTGAGGATGATCACCCCATGTAGTAGAAGTCAGTT
The DNA here is from genome assembly GCF_019703515.2 of Myxocyprinus asiaticus. Lineage (NCBI taxonomy): Eukaryota > Metazoa > Chordata > Actinopteri > Cypriniformes > Catostomidae > Myxocyprinus > Myxocyprinus asiaticus. Next base: position 12,899,183 of record NC_059366.1, read on the forward strand.
TGCTGATGATGTTATTTTGAGTGCACACTTTAGACTTGGTTTTCTCAGTGTGCATCTTGAAGGACAGGGTTCTGTCTAGGGTGATTCTGAGGTACACAGGGAACTCAAAGGACTCTAAAGGAACATTCCAAATCACTTTCAACTCACGGTTCCTTAGGTGAAATATGCTGACTTGGGTTAGCACGTATAGTAGATGGTTGGCCTCGTAGTATGGAGTCAGCTCATTGAGAGCATTGGTGAGGCATTGCTCCACCACTTCAAACTCCTGATCTTGTGCAGCAATACCTAGGTCATCTGCATAGATGAACCTAACTGTGTCATCACTTCTTGGTTAGTCATTTGTGTAGATGTTGAATAAGAGGGGTGCCAGGACACTCCATTGAGGTAGACTGTTCTTGAGTCTTCGCCATCTGTTCTTCCTACCACCTAACTCAACAAAGAACATCCTGTTTTCCAGCTTGCTCTCAATAAGGTCTGTCAGGCGGATGTCTCTCATTATGTCCAGGATCTTCTGAAGTAAGCACCTGTGGTTGACTGTATCGTACGCTGTGGACAGGTCAACAAAGACAACAACTGTCACCATCCCTCACTCATAGCCATCTTCAATGTGCTGCTTGAGGTTGAGAACTTGGCTGGTGGTTGACTTTCTAGGTCGTAAGCCTGCCTGTTCAGGGATGAGGCGTTCATCAATAACTGTTGCAAGACGATTCAAGAGGAGGTGTTCAAAAAGCTAAAATAGGAAAGAAAGTTTTCCTTTTGAGTAGGCACTGACATAAAGAAAAAACTTGCCAAAAACTTATTTATTTTTTTATTTTTTTTAAGGTGAGTGGTCTCTCTATTGCCAACTTATTGGATATGATTAATTTAAAATGTGCATAGTATTAAAATAAAATAAAAAAATTATTCAATTAAAACTTTAAGTTTTACTTTAATTTAAATAAATATGACCTATCCCTATAAAAAAATATTTTTTAAATATACTAAATATACTGGTTTGATACTTGACTTGGACTCTTGACAAAAGACTAAGATTTGAGACTAGACTTAAACTGGACCTTGAAAGACTTGAGTTGGACTCTGAATAAGACTTTGTCAGCTACATCCTGAAAAATAAAAGTGAGAGTAATGAGAGAAGCATTCACCATTCATGCACTTCAGATGGGACAGATAAGAACAGTTAATGTTACACTGTCACATAATCTAAAGCAACAAATAATGTTCAGTGCATGAAGTCTCTTCCATAGTATTAAAGAGAGAAAGACTGTGATGATTTGGAAGGTGTGCAGCCTGGAAGATGGACAGAAATGGATAGAGAGGGGAAGAGAGAGACAGATGGAGAGATGGACAATTCTGGAACATCCTGTGATGTAGAAGAACATGTGGGCCGAGCACAATACAGAGCACTCGTTCACATCTCGTGAACTTTCCACCTCTATCTCCCTCTGTTTTTCTGTGCATCTAGATAACTAGTCAAAACTTTGGATATTCTTAACTGAATTTATGTTTTTTCGTGATCTTTAAAGCCTTTTTAATGAAAAGACTTGTGCGTGAATGCTTGAGTTTAGTTTAGTTATAAGATGTGCCTATTTATGAATTGCTTGGGGGAAAAAAAAAATTATTGGTATTTTTAGATGTATAAGTTGGAATTCATAGTAAAGGAAAAGCAGCCAACAAGGAAACACCTTCAATACTGTTTAAAAGTATCATCATGAGGATGGTTTATGGAAAACTGGTAGTGTAGTTAAACCAACATGATCTCATGGGAAGTTGAAATGTTGCTTCCGAATGTTCTCGCACCATGACATCGGCCCCATTATGCCAAGTTACTGACAACTGTCAACTCCCCAGTTCATCAGTTCAAATCTGTTTACCTTTTCCTGTCTCGTGACCGGAAGTCTATTGCATCAGACCGTGTAGGAGACCGGAGTTCTTGTCCCATGTTGAAACCAGGAAGTCATTGCGTTCGCTTAATCAGTGGCAATCACGATTCGGAATTCGGGATATTTTTACTCCACTTACAGTTAGGTTTAGGGCTTGGGGGGAGAGTATTGTATTACATCCTTTACAGCTAAAAACAACATGCTTTACAACTCGCTTTTGGCGCCCCTCTGTGGGCATTTCACCCAGAAACTTGAGCTCACACACCCTTACATTCAAAAACACTTCTTGCTTCAGTCATAGGGGGCAGTTCTTTGAATTTCGCTAAGCACAGACCGAGTTCAAAGAGAATTCAACCTACTGTTTCCAAATTCACTGTGAGATCAGTCTGGTTTAACTCTGACATTTTGGTTCAGATCATTAATCAAGAAGTGCATCTCAAACTTGGGGAGTGGGTCTTTCACCACATATTTTCTTGACATTCATTACAACAACATTTGTCCACACCTCTGCATGTAAAGAGTGATTGATCGTATTCGGTGGGGAAAGATAGAGAGGAATGACCAACTTTTCAGACAAACAGCAACGTGCCTAGCACCAGGGTGCCTGTCCGAAAGGGAACAATTGTGCAATGTGCCCGATGCTCCCCTCCCTCCTGACTTTCCCTCCCTTTTCTGTGAGGATGGTTTCATGAAAACACCTTTGACTGAATGGCATCCTGCAAAGTGATGTTGACATTCTTGTTGCAATCAACCATCAAACCCCAGTCCAACATGTTTCATCCATCTCCTTGTTGTCTTTCATCACTAGCACCTTATCTTCTCTCTCTCTCTCTCTCTCTCTCTCTCTCTCTCTCTCTCTCTCTCTCTCTCTCTCTCTCACCCTTTCTTTTTTTACTCTACTTCTCTCTCTTTGCCTTCCCCTTGTGCTGGTTAAATTTACAGAGATACAGTAGACACGCTCTGCACAGATACATGCTGTGCCCCACTCTGTAATAGTAGATCAGGCCCATTTGAATAGTGTTTTCCAACTATTTTATCTTTTGTACCCCCACAGCCCAGTCAGTAGGGCGTGAGGACCCCTATTAACACTAAATATGGCTAGAATTGTTTCCCTGTTAAGTAATATTATTATGGATAGGAATAATCAGGAATTTTACAGTTGCAATTTCGATTCCACATAACAATTCTAGTTCATTAGTGGTTCTGTTTTGAGTGAGAAAAATAGACAATGTTCGGAAAACAGTTCTTATTGTCTTACTGTAAATTCACATTTATCTATCAGCTCTCTTAAACCCATACTTTGCATTTATTTATTTTTTCTGTGAAGCCATGTCTGCTAAGCAACATAAATACCATTAAGAGGGTAATGCAGTCTTTTTAATCACAAGAAACAATCATACTCAAAAGTTGATTGTGGATTCACGTGCACAGCCAACTGAAAATAAGTTATTGATCGTCTGATCGTCATGCCAACGGCTCTGATACTTATATTGCTATATTTTATTACAGTGTTCCATTCATATCAGTAGAAGAATGCAGATGTTCCAGTAGTCTACATTTTAAAAAATTGACCATTTCTGAAAAAGAACCAGCTCTTGATACTACAACCCAATACTGTATATTTAATTGGATATCATTTGGATATAATTATAATTTATATTATTAAAATGGTCATTATTGTAATTAATACATTTTAAACTTAAAGCTATCAATATCATGTATGAAAAAACCCTAATTCTGACCCTCTGTCAGAAACGCTCGGTTTTGGTGCTGCTTATCTTTTAAGATTTGACAGTAAACACCCACTTATATGATTGGCTCTCTGCTCGACTTTCCTTGCCATCTCACTGCCCACCGCTACTGGGCAGTGCTACAGAAGTGATCAGGTAAATGTAATGAGGGAGACTCATTTGGCTCATTAAGATCCATGTGCAGTATTTATAATGCAGCAAACAGGTTGGGGTCATAAACAGGCAGATAGTCCAGTACACAATAATCAGTCCAACCAGGCAAACAAATCCAAAAGTGAGACACAGAGAATAAACAGAAAACAGGCAGCAAGGTAATACACAGGATATCCAGATAATGCAGGTAAGTAATGCTCAGTAATGTTCAGTGACGAGGCAAGACTTCACAAATGTAGAGTGTGAGTCCAGGACTATTTATAGTGGTCTTAATGTGTTGATGGCTAGCAGGTGTGTAGAGAGTTCAGAATTCGGGTGAGGGGGAATGGCAGAAGCAGATGTGACAGTAAAGTAGACATCGATTTGTTGTTGTGGAGGCGGTCAGATGCAAATCTCTACCATAGTGTGACATCATATTGTGGAGGAAGGAGAGAACAAGTCGTTTTGGTAGCTTGGTTTCAACAAATGTTCTATTTGCAGTGTGGAGGAAGTTTTGAGTTCTAAAACTTACAGTATGTTTTTGAAGTACAATAAACTCCTATGTCAAAAAATCAAGGAAAATTTGATTCCTCGTGTCATGATCCCTTTAACATATTGCTGTGATTTTATTGCACTTTTTATTTGGTTATTATTTTTCAGAAGAATAATTCAGTAAATTAGTTTTCTTATGAGAGCTCTAAAATTTATGTTTTAATAGTGTCTCATTTATACTTAAATAGCAAAATGGTGTTAAAGTTGGAATTGTAAGTTTCATGTTCATGAATCAGTTCAAACAGTAGTTTTAATGAATTAGTTCAAAAGTAAATCTCTGATTAAACGATTCATTTGTTTCATCACTCAAAAAATGTTCATGAAGTCCTTGTGTGGCATTTTTTATATGTATAAAAATGTTTTATTAATAAATATTTGGAGGTAAATATTGCTGCTTATTATTTTGTATTATAATAGTTCCATTTAAACAAAATGATTAAATATCCTTCTTCTGTTCATGCTTTGGTTTTATATTTTTATATTTGTATTTTACTTCCTGCATTAATTTTTTTTTTTATCTATTTAGTGGTAACAATGGCTGCTGGGTTGAACTGATAGTTCCTCTAGTGGAAAATAAAATCACCCTTTTATACTTTTTCAAACCAAATACATAAATATGGACATATAGGCTATTGAAGAATATATACGATGTATATATATATATATATATATATATATATATAATCAGTATAGATCAGTATAGAACTTGAGAGACCATGAGTGATCCTGTAAGTAATACCTGAAATGATTTATATGCAATTTATGTTTTGTTGTTTTTGCTCTCTTTGCAGGGATTTGAAACTAGACAACATTCTGTTGGACGCTGAAGGTCACTGTAAGCTAGCAGACTTTGGTATGTGTAAGGAGGGCATTCTGAATGGCATCACGACCACAACATTTTGTGGCACGCCAGATTATATTGCCCCTGAGGTACAGTATTTCACACTCTCAAAGACACAAATGTCCAGTGAACTCTGCATATTCTCATTGACTACTGCTTAGGTCCCATCAGGGTTATGACATTTTAATTAGTATTTATTTTTTATTTACCATTTGTCATTCCCATTTGGCTTTGTTGCCATTAATTGGTAACATGATGTGGGATTTTCAATTAAAGTTCCAATTGCCAATTGTCGGTACTGATAACTAGAGAGTGGGCTGGCCAGTGGGCAATAAAATGCTGATATATACTGTAAGTGAAATAAATTATTCCATTTTGCAATTAAGATTTGGACGTATAGGTTTAAAGGGACACAATATACACTCAAACTTAAAAAAAATGTTTGTTTTTAAAACAGAAATAGTGTATTATTCATCAACAAAGCTGTTGATAGATTTTGGTATAGATTTTGGTTTTCACTCTATAATGTGACTGAACCAATTCTTGTGTAAATCATTCATTAAAAAAAAAAAAACATTCTTACGTAAATTGATGCACCAATGTGACAATTTATGTGAGAATTTTTATAGGTTTTATTTTCTGCTTTTTTTCCTGCTTTTATAGGGATGCCAAAATTAACTAAACTGAAAACCAACTGAATTGGGCCGCCCATTATTCACAAAGTTGAACACATTCTTCGCCGCTTATGTCTTTGTTTATTCCATATTTTGATTATGCTTTCAGCTAACAATAAGAGTGTAGAACTGTTAGTAAAATTGTACCCTTTTATCCATTCCACATATTTTCCCTGAAAAAAAATGCAGAATATATATATAAAAAAAAAAAAGATAGTCTGCAGATCCAACTGACAATAATGTATTCTCAGTTATTTTGTTGTGAGATTTGAATTACATTCTCTCTCTTGTGATCTCTCCTGTACAGATCTTGCAGGAACTCGAGTACGGGCCATCAGTTGACTGGTGGGCTTTAGGTGTGCTCATGTACGAGATGATGGCTGGTCAGCCTCCGTTTGAAGCAGATAATGAGGACGACCTTTTTGAGTCCATTCTCCATGACGACGTCCTTTACCCTGTGTGGCTCAGCAAAGAGGCCGTCAGCATTCTTAGAGCGGTACATGTTCAGATTTACTCTTGGATCACTCAGTCTTTTATCATTCAATTGCAGTCTCTTTTTAACCTTCCAGTTTTTCCTCTCTTGTTTTTCTTTCTTCCAAGTTGTATACCACCTGCCACCTCTTAACCTTTGCTGTTATTGCTGTGTGCTTTTTCGTTCACTCTCCTTTTGAGAATACAGTACAACAATGACTGCTCTTTTATTCTGCAGCCTTGTTTTATGAAGTATTTTCAAAATCATTTTGTCAATAGGTAGAAAAAGTTTTGAAAATCGAAAAAAAAAAGTCAAATGTACAAAACTTGTGAACCTAAATTTTAAAGGAATGTGGAACTACTCACCCAATGAAGCATTGCAAAAGATGTAATCAAAACAAAAAATTTATGAAACATTAAAAACAATTAACTCAAATTCATTTATTTTTAGTATAAAAGCAATGCATTTTAAATTTATTTCTGAATGTTTAGATATGTACAAATATATAAGTAGTTTTAGAGTGTAGGGATTGATTACATGATTGGCAGTGCTTCATGGTAGTGGGCAGTCCCTGCTGACCTTATTTGCCACGATTTTAATTTCCCTGGTAACATCAACTTCTGATTGGTGGAGCTCTCCTTAGGATTATGGGTAGTGTAGTTCTTCACAGAATTCAGCAATTAAACAAATTTTTTTTTTAATTAAGTTGAATTCACGCTGACTTGTGGCTTCTATGGAAGCTTTTATCATTGCTTATTTTTTCTTTTTCTCCCAATTTGGAATGCCCAATTTCCAATGTGCTTTTAAGTCCTCGTGGTCGCGTAGTGATTCGCCTCAATCCGGGTGGCGGAGGACGAATCTCAGTTGCCTCCGCGTCTGAGACGTCAACCCGTGCATCTTATCACGTGGCTTGTTGAGCGTGTTGCCACAGAGACATAGCGCATGTGAAGGCTTCACGCCATCCACTGCGGCATCCACACTCAACTCACCACGCACCCCACTGAGAACGAACCGCATTATAGCGACCATGAGGAGGGTACCCCATGTGACTCTACCCTCCCTAGCAACTGGGCCAATTTGGTTGCTTAGGAGATCTGGCTGGAGTCACTCAGCACACCCTGGGATTCAAACTAGTGAACTCCAGGGGTGGTAGCCAGCGTTTTTACCGCTGAGCTACCCAGGCCCCCAGCAACCTAGGTTTATAAACTTTATCACTAAAAATAAACTTCTCTATGGAGAAAATGAATGGGAATTTTACTCAGAAACCCTAGTGTTGCATTCTATAGTTGTGTTAAGTGGAGAGGCTGGCAGTGAATCAATTTGCCAATGTAAGAGAAAGAGCTACAGCTCAGAAAAATTACACGTCTTGTGGGAAAAGAACAGATTGTTTGTGTTCCCTGCTGGTTCTTTGGATTGTGTAATCTCAGAGGTCAGTTTTGGGGTTGAGCGGGCCACTATTGGATTGGTCACTCTTCCTTTAACAGTTCAATTTAAAGGAGTACACAGGAAAAAGAGCTATAACTCAAAGGAAAATGTTATTGCTTATTGATTGTTCTTTCATAGCTCACAAGACTTTCGTTGAAGTTTCAACTTTGTCTAAAATGATTTAAAAAATAAATGTAGAAATAAATAAGACATTAAGTAATTACAGTATACATTAAGAGTATATAGATCTATAAAATGACTGTTGTTAACATACTGCCCTGCAAAGGAAAAATGCAGTAACAATTACACATGTCGTCAAAATTTTATTATAACCAAAATAGTGTCTCTTAGACTTTGTTCTGTCCTGTGACTGATGGGTTTGGCTCAACCATGCTCAAATTCAGAGAAAACAGAGTGAGATTACTACACATTTGTCTTAAAAAAATAAAATGAAGATACAGTATTTTTCTCAGTTTCATTGTTGACGTAGTTTTGGCTTTTTAGGGCAGTGTAGCTCAGATTATTTAGTCTTGGAAGAACTGATGATGACTTTTGATTGCAGATGTTGGTATCTTGGAAAATCTGAGCAAACTTTAGACATTGTTTAGGTCTCTTATGGAACTCTAGAGGAGATGCATTTGAGATTACTTGGGTCTTTTTATGCAGAGAGAATTCAGAGAAGCAAAAATTGCATTAGTTCTCTATTTAATTTTATTCCTGTCTAGGAGAAGCATTCGAGATATTAATTTGTGGTTTTTCTTTCCTACGGGATTGCATGTGTGTCAGTGTGTCTTCGGTCAATGCTCAACACTCACATTTACTTCTGTGACTTCTTTCTCTATGTGTATTTTCTGTTCATGTCTCCTTGCATTCTTTTGCATTTTCTGTTTGCTTTAGTCTCTCCTGTTTTACACACATAGTGTCCGATCACATGAGTGTGTGTGTGTTTACTGTGCTCCTTGTGTGTCGTCTTTTTCCTTCACATGTCCAACATTTACTTTGGCTGTTCCCTGACCATTTTCTAAGCCTTGTGGGAAAGGCAATGTGTTTGTCTTGGACAGTGTCATGTCACACTGCGATCTGTCTCACTGGCACTGTGGTCACATGACCTATGGTCATTTCAGGCCATCCTTCCACAGGATACATTCTTACATCATGCAGGCATCATCATTGACAGTGTGATCTCATCAGTATTTGTAAGCATTCGTACATCAAGTGGGGTTCAAGCACATGTACATCCTTGCACATTTTTGCATGTTTGATAGACACTGAAACATAGAATATCAACATTTTGGCAGCATCTGAAGCATAAACTCTTCTACATATGAACAACTTTAGAGACATACAATGGATAAATCCTTATGAGTCATTTGAGGTTTCAGGAATGAATACAACAAAAGTTCCCTTTTGGTCCCTCAAAAGGCCCCCCTAATAATTTCTACTTTTCTCTTACCATTTCTAGTTCATGACGAAAAGCCCAAGTAAGCGGCTGGGTTGTGTGGTTTCCCAAGGACTGGAGGAAGCTATCAAATTGCATCCGTTCTTTAAAGAGATTGACTGGGTACTTCTGGAACAGAGGAAGGTCAAGCCACCGTTTAAACCCCGCATTGTGAGTATTGTTACTATGTATGAAGTACTGGACTGTTGACAGTCACCCTGTTCCAAAACCTAGTAACTGCCTATGTATGCAGCATTTTAAGACATTGTAGATCCTAGCTCCCAATGTGAAGTTTGTTCCAAAAAGTAGGCAACACAGTCATGCAACCTTCTTTTGGCCAAATTGTATTCTTTGTAGTATTTTGGCCATATTCTATGGCAGCATTGCTTGTATCTTTCCCGGAACAGGCAATCCCATGAAGCATTATTACAAGTGAAAAAATACATCCAAGATGGCGGACAAATAAAAATAACTTATAAAGATACTTATAATTCATTAAATACTGAAAAGTATCAATAAAAAATGACAAAATAATTTTTTTGATGTTTAATGTACAGTTGTGGTTCGGGACTAATAGTGCATTCACATCATGTCGGAATTACTTGAATTAATTGAGTTGCCAACTCAGAATATTATGAAAGCTCTGGCTTGATTGTTGTGAGGTCATGTAAAAAGAATATGACAGCGGCCTCAACAGTTAAAAGCAGTTTATATACTGTATATTTCTGTTTCATATGCCATTTTATTATAGTCTGTGTTACCTGGAGTGCTTTTTTTGTTCTAAACATTTAGCAAGAACAAATATTGGTGAATTAATAAATCATGAAGTTATTGAAAATTTTTCTGCAATTAGCAGTATAGCCATGCATTTACATTTAGCAGATACTTTTATCCAAAGCAACTTACAGTGCCCTTATTACAGGGACAATCCCCCTGGAGCAACCTGGAGTTAAGTGCCTAGCTCAAGGACACAATGGTGGTGGCTGTGGGGATCGAACCAACAACCTTCTGCTTACCAGTTCAGTGCTTTAGTCCACTACGCCACCACCACACATGGATCTGTTTTGGCGTTATGAGATGTTCCCATAAAAACAAATAATTTCCAAGGTCTGATGATGGGAACAGCGCCGAGTAGAATCAATAACTACACGAATCATGCGGAAATACTTTATTTAACTCTGAGGAGTTGTCATCTCGTAAATACAGTAATTCAGCACTACGCAAATGCATCATAACAAGCATGACACCACTGGAATGTTCTGTCAGCCGTTGCTAGTTTTGGTTGTGCCGTGTTAGGATACATGAAAGTGATTTATTCAATGAGAAAGGGATTTATTATGTGTCGCATTGTTGTGTTGCGCCTGCTTAGGACACGGGATATCTCTGTGTATTGGTTGCCTCACCACAGGCGTAAACATGGGCCACTCCAAACACAGTTATCAAGTACATACAACACTTGGGCCCTTATGGTTCTTTCAAGTGTTTGTATAGCACTTCTGTTTTTGATAGTGTGAACAGCCAGATATCTTAGAAGCTTACTGACTTTCAGCACACATCAGAGGCTGTATTGTGATACACAGATCCATACTGGCTGTTGAAAGTGTGAGTGGAATGCCTCTCAGATTGTGTCTGCTGCCCCGTTCTCACGGCAGCTCTCGAGGCTGATCAGAGCCCTAGAGGGTGTGAGGGAGAGGTGTGAGGGAGAGGTGGGGAGAAAGAGGGAGGCAGAAAAGAAAAGGATGTGCATAGATACAAGGCATGGGTTGGCATGCATGCCACCATCGGCACAAGGAAGGGTAAACATTGGCACGCAAGCATTAAAATGGAAAAAGTGGACTAGTATGTTTACTGTTTTATTTTGTTGATTTCAAATGTGGAGTAATAGGTTGATATCCTTCTTTATAGTCATGCTACTCAATTGAAACACTGTGCAAACCACTGGAGAGCAGATCTGGTTACTTGCACGGCCTACTGACACAGCAGTTGATAAAGCATCCTGCTTAAAAACAACTCAAGCCATTGTTTCTAGTTTGAAAGTGGTGCTTTAAAATGAGTAACAGTGCTCTTTGCTATTTCTAAGCATGCACTGAAAAAAATGAGCAGTAAGATTTACTAAACTAAATTTTAATGGTATAAAATTAAGGAAAATCTACTTAACTTTATGACATAAATGTGTGTGTGTGTGTGTGTGTGTGTGTGTGTGGGTGTGTGTGTGGGTGGGTTTGGGCGGTTTACGAGGAAATGTTTTTAGGTTACAAACTGGTAATTACAAGGGTATTATGCTATAAATGTGGTTTATGAGGACATTTCTAGTATCCCTATAATTCAAATCGCTTAAAAAACATACTAAATATGTTTTTATGAAAATGTAAAAATGTAGAAAGTTTTTGTGAGGGTTAGGTTTAGGGGAAGGGTTAGGGGATAGAATCTATAGTTTGTACAGTATAAAAATAATTATGTCTATGGAGAGTCCTCATAAGGATAGCTGCACCAACTTGTGTGTGTGTGAGAGAGAGAGGGAGAGAGAGAGAGAGAGAAAGCAACAAAGAGATATTCTCCTATGTTGTGTTCATGTCTTTTTATATAATCATTCTTATGATTTAAATGTTTTAAAATCATTTTTTCACTTTTTTCATTACTACTAATTGTTGTGCTTATTATTGTTTTATTATCTTATTTAAAACATCTTGGTTACTGATGTAACCTCTGTTCCCTGATGGAGGGAACGAGACGTTGTGTCGATGTAGTGTCACTAGGGGTTCGATCTTGAGAGCCCCAATCACTTTTGCTTAAAATAGCAAAGGCCAATGAAAATTGCATGTCACTCTTCACCCCGGACATACAGGTATAAAAGGAGATGGCATGCATTACTCATTCAGATTTATGCTGAGGAGCCGATAGAGAGTCCCAGCCATGTCAGCAGCCGGTTCAGCGCTGCGGCAGGAGGGACACAACATCTCGTTCTCTCCATCAGGGAACAGAGTTTACATCAGTAACCAAGACGTTCCCTGTCTGTCACTCACTCGACGTTGTGTCGATGTAGTGACACTAGGGGTTCCTATAGAATATGCTGCAGGTGCTGAACCATATCATGAGGTACGGAAGAGTGGACACACGCAAGCTGCTGCATGCCTCGCAGTGAGCGCTCAACCACGTCGTGACCTTCCAGTGAGTTAAGGCATCTCCCTAGTCCCATTAAGGGGGGAGGAGGCACTTACCCAAGTAGGCTACTGGCGGTGCCTTTCTTAATTTGCTATTAAACTCCCACCGAGCACTTTCTAGAATAGCGCTGGGAAGTGCTCTTCCCTCTCCAGGAAGGAGAGCACTATGGAGAACACATCCTGCCAGAGGGAGGTTAACATGTGGAGCATACCTCACATGGACATTCCAACGTGGAAGTACACATATGGAATGATACCACAGGAGGACCCTATCTACAGAGAGGGTACGCAGCACAGTGGCCGAGGCAGAGAAAGCACTGACGAGGGGAAACACAGGGTTCACCTAAGGGGAAACCGAACTGTGGAAACTCATCATACGGGATTACTAAGGGGGAATCTCCACGCATGGAGCACTGAGCCCGAGCACACCGGCTCATCTGAAAAAGGGGAATACCATGAGTACTGGGCCTGGTGGCGCTACTCCTCCGCCAAGTTTGTCACCGAATGGTGCTTAAGAATTAAAGAGGCGTCCGAAGTTCACCGGGTACAGGGAACTGTTGTGGACAAAAAGGTGCACATTATCACCTTTGAAAAAGGAGAAAGGCGCAATGCAAGCGGTATACCCAACTGGCTGCCTGGTCTACCTGCTGTTACCACGTAACACTCGGGTCGAAACTGGGTCTATGCATAGGTTATAAAACCTTGCAAAGGTATTGGGTGTAGCCCAACCCGCAGCTCTGCTAGAGAGGCCCCCCTTGCCAGTGCCCAGGAGGACGCGACACCTCTAGTGGGGTGCGCCCTGACTCCCAAGGGGCACGGCAAGTCCTGAGACTGGTATGCAAGGAAAATGGCATCCACAATCCAATGGGCTAATCTCTGCTTTGAGACAGCTTTCCCCTTCTGCTGTCCTCCAAAACAGACTAAGAGCTGCTCTGAGCATCTAAAGCTCTGCATGCGGTCCAGATAGATGCGCAGGCGCGAACTGGACACAGCAACGACAAGGCTGGTTCTTCCTCCTCTGAAGGGAGCACTTGCAGGTTCACCACCTGGTCCCGAAAAGGAGTGGTGGGAACTTTGGGCATGTAACCAGGCCGGGGTCTCAAGATCATGTGAGAGTGTGCCGGCCTGAACTCCAGGCATTTGCTGGTAACAGAGAGCGTCTGCAGGTCCCCCACCCTCTTGATGGAAGTGAACGCCACCAGGAGGACCGTCTTCAGGGACAGAGTCCTGAGCTCGGCCTGCTCCAAGGGCTCAAAGGGGGCTCTCTGTAGGGCAGGTAGGACCACAGAGAGATCCCAAGAGGGGATCAGGCGCGGTCTAGGAGGATTCAACCTCCTCGCGCCTTTGAGGAAACTGTTGATCAGGTCGTGCTGTCATGAGGGTCTCCCGTCCAGTGTGTCATGGTGAGCTGCTATGGCAGCCAAGTACACTTTCAGGGTAGAGGGAGACAGTCATCTCTCCAGCCCTTCCTGAAGACAGCACAGACCCAACAGCGCATCTCTGTGTGTCTTCCCCACAGGAAGAACACCAGTTAGCGAAAAGACACCACTTCAAGGCATATAGCCGCCTCGTAGAGGGGGCCCTGGCCTGAGTGATCGTGTCTACCACCGCTGGCGGAAGACCTGCTATGTGGACTACATGGGGGTGGAGCGTTACCTGCCTTGAGAGCGCGTCTGCTGCATGGTTGAGGACGCCCGGAAGGTGAGTGGCTCGCAGAGACCTCAAGGTCTGCTGACTCCAAAAGAGGAGGCGGCGGGTGAGTTGTGACATGCAACCCGTCCAGAGCCCCAACACTGCTTGCCCATTGCACATGGCACCCCAGCCCGAGTTTGAGGCATTTGTCATGACCACGACGTGCCTTGAGACCTGCTCTAGGAGAACACCTGCCAGTAGAAACGCCAGGTCCGACCAATGGCTGAAAGTCTGATGGCACTGTGAAATGATAGTCACACGCCGGGTGCCATGGCGCCATGCCCACCTCGGGACTCGAGTCTGTAGCCAGTGCTGAAGCGGTCTCATATGCATCAACCCGAGGGGGAGAACCGCCGCCGAGGATTCCATATGCCCCAGGAGCCTCTGAAATTGTTTCACTGGTGCCGCTACCTTCTGCCTGAAGGTCTTCAGGCAGGTCAGCACTGACTGAGCACGTTCGGTAGTAAGACGTGCTTTGAGAGTGACTGAGTCCAACTCCTCTCCTCTCTCGACAGAGAACGAGGGAATGGGAGGTACATGTGTTCACCTGATTGACCGGAAAGACTTCCAGCGCCTGGCCGTTGCGAGTGTGCTGGCCCAGGGAATGAGGAAATTGCTCTCAGTGATGTAATACTCACCACGCGCTGGCCCAGGGGCGATGGTGGGGCTGGAGAGAAGCCCCGGGCCAGACCGGTCAGGAGTAGTTGCCTCATCCATGGGAAGCCTATGTCAGGACTGCCTCAAAGCCCATCTGGGGTTCTTGGGGACCGGCTGACGGGCAGGTGGAGCCGACTTGCCGCTGGAGGATCTTTTCTCTGAGGCCGGCATGCGGGCTCCGATGGTACAGGAGCCGGGGCCGGCACCGCAGGGGAACAGCTCTGGTGAGAAGCAGACAGGGTGCGGGACCTCGGTGGCCTGAAGGCGGCCGGGTCATGCCGCAGCAGGATGTGTTTAATTGCCTCGGTCTGCTTCCTCACTGTCGAGAACTGATGGGTGAAATCCTCGACGGTGTCGCCAAAAAGCCCCCTTGGGAGATGGCTGCATCAAGAAAGCGGACTTTCTCAGTGTCACACATCTACGCAAGGTTGAGCCACAGGTGCCTCTCTTGGACCACAAGAGTGGACATCGTCCGGCCCAGGGTGCGCACCGTGACCTTCATCGCACGTAAGGAGAGGTCAGTCGCAGTGCGTGGTTCATGCATCAGCCCTGGGTTGGTCCTACCCTCGTGCAGATCTTTCAGCACCTTGGCCTGGTGGACCTGCAGGATGGCCCTGGCATGCAGGGCAGAAGCAGCCTGACCTGCGGCTTTGTAAGCCTTCATCATTAAAGAGGAAGAGAACTTACAGGCCTTGGAATGGAGCCTTGGTTGGTCACGGCAGGTGGCTGTGCCTTGCGGGCATAAATGTACCGCTACAGTGCGCTCTACCTGGGGAAGCTCAACATATCCCGTAGTCACTCCGCCATCGAGGGCAGTCAGAGTGGACAAGCCCACGAAGTGTGTACAGGCAGTAAAAGGTGCCTTCCATGACTTCGTTAGCTCCTCATGCACTTACGGGGACAAAGGCACCGGGGCGGGGTGCGGCCATGAGTCGCTCTCCGAGCCCAGAAACCAATCATCCAGCCACGAATGCTCAGGGCAGGGTGGAGGGTTCCACTTCAGCCCGATGTTCGCAGCCACCTGGGCAAGCTCGGCTGTCATCTCAGCATCCGCCTCATCTTGTGCTCTACCACCCGTGGGTGGGAGCTCAGAAGATTTGTCCGCTTCCGATAGCAGAAGCCCACCCTCCGATGCCGCGACCGGAAGCTCATCCTCGTCGCGAGCCATGAACAACACATTAAACCCGCCCTGAGGCAGACCGCCTGCATCGCTTGACAGCTCGTCCAGACAGAACTAGTGTGCTGGGGGATGGGAGGTCTGTGGGGGCTGAACTGGCAGAAATGCTCCAATGTCCACATCCAGATCGCCCGCGGTGCTTGCTGACCCAGCCGGCTGAGCATCAGCCCTGGACAGACCGGGTTGGGGAGCAGCCGCGGTGGCTCCTTGCTTCATGAATTAGAAAGTGAGCCACGACTGCAATGTTCTCATGGGCACGTTCTCGCAGTGAGAACACACAAGCATTTGGCTCCAAAGAAAAAATCTAAATGAGTGATGCATGCCATCTCCTTTTATACACGTATGTCCAGGGCGGAGAGTGGCATGCAAATTCCACTCACCAATTTTCATTGGCCTTTTCTATTTTAAGCAAAGGTGATTGGGGCTCTCAAGATTGAACCCCTAGTGTCGACACAATGTTGAGTGAGTGACAGACAGGGAACATTTGGTATGTACATAAACTTAAACCGCTTTGGGCTGGACAGTTTGTCCATTCATCTTTTATCCAAATGCTAAAATTACAGTGCTTTCCATTGATTTAAAAATACAATTTAAATCAATCAAATTTTGATAATATGGAAATATTCCTCAAAACTAACATTAAGATAAATTTACTGGGGAAAAAAAATTGTATTTACTTATTTATTTATTTCAAACTCGAAGCAATTCAGAAAGAAGTTGACCAATTCAAATCAAGTCATTAATTATACAAGCCCATTGGATGCTGGGAACACCAGCTTCTAAAAGTTAAGTAAAATGTATTTGTTTTATTTACCTGTCAATTGTACTCAAATTAGCGAATAAATATGACAAGGTTTTCTACTTTAGGATAGATACACAATGGCACATTGTGAAGGTAGCAAACAATCATGAATAATATTTACTTATAAGCTAGAGCAACATATTTTAATTGAGCACAAATGTAGAATTTACTTTTTATTTTATTTAATTTAATTCAAGTTCACGCTTTAACTTATTCAGTGTAGAAAGTGATTAATCTTTTCTGCTATATTTACTTCATCACAAAATCTTTTTTTATTATTATTATTTTTTAAACCAATTAAAATCAAGCATTCAACCACTCCATGGTATAAAACATAATTTGCTACATAAAGTATCAATTAATGTAAAAAAAGTTTGTCATTGATATATAGCGATGTATGCAAAGAATGTGAATGCATGTTTGTATGTGTCTGTACAAATGGGTCTTTGTGCATTCTTATCTTTTAAATGTCCAATTTGCTCATGAAGCACACTTCCTTCTTTATCCACAGAAAACCAAAAGGGACGTGAACAATTTTGACCAGGATTTCACCCGCGAGGAGCCGGTACTCACGCCAGTAGAAGACGCCATCATTAAACAGATCAACCAGGATGAGTTCAAGGGCTTCTCCTATTTTGCAGAGGAGTCTTAATACGAAATCCTCAATATTTAATGGATGTATAACACTGAGATGTACTTATGAGTGCCCTTGAGCCACAAAGAGAGAGGTTTTCTAGTGTGACATCACTTAAGCAGTTTGAAGATGGATAAATCTCATTAGAATCGAATGAAAGGCCATTCTGCTTTTCATTTCTCCTCTTCTTCATCCCTCTTCAAGAGTATCCTTGGAATCAACACTTAAACACTAGTCCTCATGTTTCTTGTCCATTTTAAAATGCAAAACCCAAATGTAAAGAACCAATGATTGTATTGGACATGTGACGAGTTGGGAGTTTAAAGCACTCTAAATTGTGATCTGATCACACGATTGTCTGTCTGCCACTGATTGGAGGGTACAGGGAAGGTGATGCACAAAACTGCCTTTCATGTGACTGCCTCGAAACAGCAGTGTTGACATACACGCATGTCACCAAAACAAGTGTTGTGAGAGTGGAGGTGTGTTTGCCTACAGTATGTACTGGAGGGAAAACTTACAAAAGCGCCCTATTTAGTGAGTGTGTGTGTGTGTGTTTTAATTATATTACTGGATTGTCTTGTTGCTAGGATGCTGAAATTGTGGATTTCTAGGCAATGCAACAAGACCCATAGTTATGACCGGCTCAGGACAGTAGCCAGTCACATATCTGTCACTGATTATTAGCCTGTGAACTTCTTTGAAAATAGCCTAATCATCTATTGCATAGTTATGCCTATGAAATTATTATGTATTACTAGAATATGAGAAACTGTTACAGTATGTGCAATATTTAATGTGTGTATGTTGGTCGAGCGTTCCAAGTTTTTTCGCCATCTCACCTTCTAAATCATTGTCTCTGAATATAACAATTTCTTTCAGTCTTTCTGATCCTAGTTGCTGATAGGCCAATTATCATTAAGCTTGGCTATTTAGGTTGTCATGTAATATCCAGTGCTGGTCTTTTATTTCAGTGCCATTACAGCTTTGGTCTTTCGTACACTCTGTTAGAAAAGAAACAAAAAATTCAGCTACTATGGCAAAAAGAATACATGTGTAAATGATCTTCCATTCTAAACATAGCACAACTGAAGCACCCTTAACTTTTACTCTCTTTTATCCTTTCCCTTTCCAAGACCTGTAGCATAGTGATGCAACGTGTGTCCAAAAATTTTGGACATCATTTACTCAAAATGAAAAATTGTTAGATGTTAGATGAATGCATTTGCAAAATATTAAGCATCTTATAACATTTCATCAAAAGGTTTGTTTTGTGTTTTTATTGTTTTTAATTGTTTTTAATAAATAGCCTATTTATTATTGTCAAATTATTTTTTCTTGTCTTGCCTTGCAGAGACTCTTAAGGCCTTCAAACTATTTTTTTAAAGTATATTTCTTTTGATTATTTTTAGCCTGATTTTGCTTCATTTGTGTGTCTTGGGAATTTCAGCTATTTGATTGCTTTTAAGGGTAAAGTGTGCAATTTCTGTGCCACTAACATCACCAAACTGAATTGAAAAATACTGTCTATAAACTGGTTTCCTGAACACTTCCTGTCTGCCATTGGTTGAACAAAAAGTTAGTCCCACCCCAAAATCATGCCACTGGTTGAGGCTGTGCTGCTGTATCAGACTGGTTGAAATGCTGGAAACAGAGCAATGTTTTGATAACACCACAGACTCACAGTTTTAACACTTTTCAGGGATATCAACCTACAAATGGCGTTTCATAGCTCTCTCTCTCTCTCTCTCTCTCTCTCTCTCTCTCTCTCTCTCACTCACTCTCTCTCTCTCACTCTCTCTCTCTCTGCATATTAAGCTATTAATGGGATAAGAGGTCTAATATGAAAAAATTACACACTTCCCCTTTAAGCATGTTTGGCCTCAATTGTGCACTCCTGAACTGGCATCTGTTGGCCCTCACAGGGTCTGGACGGAGTCTAATAACAGGAGACTCGCACTGCTTCTCCCGCCAAATACCTGTGCCCTGATGCACATTTCAATCTTATTTTGGACTTCATGAGTGATATGGGTTTTTTTGTGTGTTTATTTAGTTTTTTTGAGAAGACTCTACATAGTTAACACATTGACATTTGTAAGCAAAATAAATATAAAAACACCTGGAAAAAGTACCTCTTTGTTCATACTTGAGTCTGTGTATCACAAAGGAATACATATTTGTACATACAGAGGTACAGTGCATATTAAACTGTAAGTATCATAAATGCGTCTGTTTTTCTTTTTATTGGATTGTGCAGCTTCGTATGTATTGTATGTCCTAAGACATGAATGTTATTTTGTATTTATTTATTTTGACATCTTTGCCATTCATCACTGTCATGTCATTATACGTATTTTACTGTGTGCCAAATATACTGTACTCAAAGGATGTGGATGTGCATTATTTTGTTTGTAACCTATTAAATAAGATGTCAAAAGCAAATCCGACTGTTCTGAAATGGTCTCAAAACTTTCTGTAGTTGAGATGTTGTTTTCTTCTTCAGGTATCTAAAAGCATATTCTGTATTTCTACAGAATGCTGGAGAAGACCATTGCAGTTGTGGCTGATTGCTATAGAATTATTGTTATATAATTTAATCATTGTAAAAACATGTTAAATTTTTTATATATATTGATGATACTGTATGATGAATAACTGGAAAAGCAAGCACAGTTAATGACAAAATAAGGGGGTAGCCCAAGACCAGTTTGTTCAAAAATAAGGGTCATCATGCCCTAATCTTAAGAGTGATGGATTGGTCCTGTCAAAGCTTCTGTTCCAAATGGAGGCTGAGATGCACATGAGATGCTCTTGAGCATCTTAAGTTGAATAATTACAACAAAATAATATAAATAAAATACATTAAATAAAGCTAGTTTTTAAGATTGAGATTTGATAAACAACAATACAAAATCAATATTAAATCTAGATTTATTTTAATATATTAGTTTGTCAAAGTGTGGCAAACACAGGCAAAATATGAAATGAGCAGGGAAACATTACAAATCAAATTGTGACACCTAAAAGGCATGAAGAGAAGACCATCTTAGTTGGAACATTTAAAATCTACAAACTAACAGCATACCGTTTAATCAATAATGTCTGAAGAGGTGGGCATTTTGTGAATTCATGAAAGACCCAACCCCCCCACCTCCGAGAAAAATAAAACAAAAAAACAAAAATACATGCACCCGATCTCTAAAATTCATTTACATTTATATACAGTACATATGTAAAATGTGTAAGAATTTTTTTTTTTTTCCATTAAAAATAAATAAATATAAATGGCGGTTGTAATTATAGTCACACATAAACTTACAAAATGTATATCAGGGTAGGTTTCTTGCTGGCATGGTGTACAATACACTGCTAAGAACAATGGTATGGTAACTTGATGTTAAATATGCATTTAAATTAATAGTTCTCATTAATGCTCATGTTATTAGGCTAATATGAAAATTGTTAATTGTTTATTACTACTCTAATTAATAAACTAATTCATAATACGTAATAAACTGTTAAGCATTGTATAGTTAATATGAGTTTAGTAATGTTCACATTAACATGTTGTCTTGTATTACCATATAAAGCCTACATAAGAATTAATGCTTATTTGTTTGAATTGTGTACTATTATGTACTTTTCTGTGTATAGTGAGTGTTTTCCTACTTAGAAATATAAATTTAAATGATTTGATATCACGATAAAAAGGCACCACAGACAGCAGTAAATGGGCAAAAAAAAATAATAATAATAAAGCATCAAAAACTAGCAGGGGTGCAATAACATGCAGTGTTTTAACAAAGTTTAATTGCATAAGTTAA
The DNA here is from genome assembly GCF_019703515.2 of Myxocyprinus asiaticus. Taxonomy (NCBI): domain Eukaryota; kingdom Metazoa; phylum Chordata; class Actinopteri; order Cypriniformes; family Catostomidae; genus Myxocyprinus; species Myxocyprinus asiaticus. Next base: position 12,920,295 of record NC_059366.1, read on the forward strand.
ATTTAAATGTATATATATATATATATATATATATACAATACTATGCAAAAGTTTTAGGCACTTATGAAAACTTTTGCACAGTGAGGATGTCTTCAAAAATAATGCCATAAATAGTTTTTGTTTATCAATTAACATCATGCAAAATCCAGTAAACTTAAAAAAAGCTAAATCAATATTCAGTGTGACCACCTTTGCCTTTAAAACAGCCCCAATTCTCCTAGGTACACCTGGACACAGTTTTTCTTGGTTGTTGGCAGATAGGATGTTTCAAGCTTCTTGGAGATTCACCACAGTTCTTCTATCTATTTAGGCTGTCTCAGTTGCTTCTGTCACTTTATGTAATCTCAGACTGACATGATGTTCAGTGGGGGGCTTTGTGGGGGCCATGCCATCTGTTGCAGGGCTCCCTGTTCTTCTATTCTAATCTTTCCTATTTACAAAATTAATGTTTGGGAGTCTAACATATATTCCCTACTGACACACTAAAGCTGAAGATATAAATATTCATCTTAAGACAAATGTTTTTGTGAAACAATTTAAGTGCCAAAAACTTTTGCACAGTAGGATACAGTATAGGTATATCTATTTACATTTAGCAAGGAAATAAATTTACAGCGCAAATTATGGTTACTCCAGGGATGCTTGTGCATCAGACGCTGAAAATGTCCTGCCCCTTACTGAAACGGGAAATATGATTGGTTAGCAAATATCCAATCGAGTCTGAAATTAACGTTCTGATTGGTGGATCAGCTTAGTCGGACTGTCTTGCCCGTGCCATCAGTTGCTCTCCCGCTGCTCCGTGCGCGTTTAGAGAGGAGCTCTGTACACACAAAAAAAAAAAAAAAAAAAGATAATTTCACTTATTTCAGGTGGGCATACGCAAAATCCTAAGAAAGATAGGTGGGTATACGATGTATGCCTGCCATGTCCTAGACTACACTACTGATATTAATGACAGAGACCCAAGGCTCAACAATAAGGACAGGGGCCAGTGTGAAAGAGTTTTGGAACAGCTGATGGAGCTGTCACTTGGCATAGTTTGCTAAATGTTACATAGACTGATCTTGTAAATGTGTTTTTATTTTACTGCAAACTGAGACATTTGGATTTCTGTGATGTAGGCTATTGAACGTTGTTGTTGCAGATTCTGCTGATTTGAAATTGTCACTTGGGTAACAGCAGATGGCTGACTTAGATAAGGTTTTGTTAAAATAGTGAGAAACAAAAAGGGCTGAAAATTACAAATCAATCAGTAGGTTTTCCATTATAGGCTATTGTTTTCCAGCAAATTTGGTTTACTGTAAAAAACAAACAAAACAACAACAACAACAACAACATGTAAATAAAAAATATGTAAATATTAGTTCTGGCAAATGTACATTATATCATTTTTATGGTGGAAAAAAATCTGAACTACTGGCCCAAGTGGGCCAAAAGAAAACATCCTAACCGTTGAGCACCGAGACACCAATCATTTGAGTTAAAAAATAATTTAAATAATTTCAAAATGTACCTATTTTCTCCTCAAATTCATTTAATATTTTCCTCTGACCTAATCAAAGCCCATCTGACAGATTTTATTAAAGCTTTATCACAAATTAGGTAGGCTGTAATGTGACTGTTATCAAAATAGTGATGCTATTTCTGTTTGGGGTCAACAGAACTGATATATATATATATATATTATTGACACACAAAAAAATAAAATAAAAAAAATAAATACAACACAAATATAAAAAACTGACAATTGACCAGAGTGAACTATTACATACCTATAAGAAAATGCACAAGTACAAAATGTATTGCATTTTTCATTGCATGTTTCATTGCATTTCATTTTTCTGAGACCCTAAACAGTCACGTAACATTTTTCATGGAGGACATGGAATGCCAAATTATCTTTTGATGTTCCCAGCGATACTCGTCATATTTGCATTTTTACAAGTAAGTATTCCAAATACAAAGCTCTCTGACTGAATTTTTACTTGTGAGTTTAGAGAGCTCTACAATTGCATTTGTACAAGTAAAAAAAATAAAAAATAAATGTAGTTACACAGCTCTGCAGTTGAATATTTACTTTTCATATGTTTCCATTGACTCCCATTCAATTTTAATTACAGAGCTCTACGATGTAATTTTTACTATTAAGAATTCTAATTAGAAAAATATTTTTTTTAAATTCTAGTAAGAATTCTATTTGCAAAGCTCTCTGTTTGCATTTTTACTGTAAAAATGCAATTGCAGAGCTCTTGGCTACAACTGTTTTACAGAGATCTGCAATTGTGTTTTTACTAGTAAAAATACAAATAGAGAGCTCTGCAATTGAAATTCTTACTAGTAGAAAATATATTGCAGAGCTCTCTAACTGAAGTATTACTAGTACAAATGCAATTACAACGAGTAACGTTGGAAACATTAAAGGCTAACTGGGCTTGCATAGATGCGTGTTATCAAGGTTTTTTTTTTTTTTTAAGTTAAATTTTGTTTATAATCAGTTCTCATTCTATTACGAAAATTCCTAAAGTTTCAAACTTGGTAATGAATTGTAAAGGATGTTTTATTTATTTTATTATTATTATTTATTTAATTTGTATAAGATATTAAAGGGCCTGCAGAGTCTTTCAGAAGAACATATTTGTCAAATGGACATTCAGCAGCATTCAGGGCAAGTGAAAGGTTACACTGGTATGGAAGCAACCAACATCTTTTCATTTGCTGCAATGTGAGTCTATTAAGGCTTGAAAGGAACATTGTACTATTAACCTTATGGTGGTGTTGACTTGAAATGTTCTTCAGTTCTCTTCGCTTCTACATTCTAGGTCGGAGGCGCTTAGTCCTGCAGAGTTTAGTTCCAACCCTGTTCCTGTCATTTTCAACAAACCCACAATATCTTGATTAGCTGATTCCAATGTGTTTGCTTAAAATTTGCACGAAGCTTTCGAGGAAAGTAAGCAACCAGGATCAGGATTTAGCACCTCACACGCTCTCAATGCTGAAGGTGGGCGTTTCCCAAAGTCGGAACCAACCAATTACGGTGCTCTGAGTGATTGCCCGGCTGTCAACTGCTCCTCGGTCAGTGAATCTCCAGCTTCACCCGCAAAACCGCGGAGAGAACTCCGTCATTACGCGGTGCCGCACAGCGCTTGGATTTCATGAAATAAAGTGGAGAACTGTACGATCCTCAGCAGTGTTCTGAGACTGTACAGTCCACTTTTGCCTTCTCGCGTAGCGTGTTTGTTTCCTTTGAATGGACTTTATTGTATATTCAAGATAAATTTTGCGTCTTTTTTTTTTCCTGCGCGAAAATCTGTTTGCTGTGTTTTGGAGCACATTCTCTTTGCATAGTTTGTGTGTTGAACTTCATAAATTACTAGAGGATAGTGAAATTAAGAGAGATGACAGCAGAAAAAGAGAAGAAAAGGTAAGTTCACCGAGCTTTAAGTTACATTTCCTGTGCTGTGCTCTGCTGTACAGGCTACACTCCAAGGGGCCGTTCACATCAAACGCGTAGGTCTTTGACAGTGGCGTCGCGTCTCGCTGTTTATTTTTAACATCTAGCGCAGGAGCGTTGTGTTTTTTAGACGCCGTGTAAAGTTGAAAAGAACTTAAACTGTTAAAATCGTGTCCCGAGACACCTGCGTTCTGCTCCTTATATATATATATATATATATATATATATATATATATATATATATATATATATATATATATAGCGTAAAACGCGTTCGGTCTGAACAGCACCTTGCCGTGCGAGAAGATAAAGTTTTATTGAGCACAAGCAACAAGTGAATCGCTCTGTACAGAGTCCCCTACTGCATCTTAAGGCGATTGTAAAGTTCATCCACAGCCTTGCTGGCTGTTTAACTCTTTGTAAAACGACGCCATAAGACCGATGTAAAATTTTAAAAAGAGAGACAAAATCATTAATGTCGTCACATTGTCATTTTGAGAATAAGTGGCAACTGTAACTACAGTAAATATTCGGATTTCTCTTTTTTTGAATACTGAAAATTAATATCAGTCAATACATTATTTTATTTTTTTAAGTAGAATGTCATGAGAATTATTAATTTATTTACTGATATATAAAAACATCATAATTATTATAGCCCTGCGAATCTGAACGGTATACTCAGGAGTTTAAAGAATGTGCGTGCAACTTTCATTAGAATAGAATAGAAAATAATAGAAAAAAAAATAATAGAACAGAATACTCATTTTGCATTATTCTCCTTTCTATTCAGTGTGTGAGTTCTATTGTTATTTAAGTTATCTAACTTATTATTGTTATTATTATTATTATTATTATTACTATTATGATATTATTTGGTACACTAAACAAAAGTACTAAACCGTTTTTCATGAAAAGAGAAGCAGGATTCAATAACATTATAAATAAAACGCATACTTATAAGGTAGCATTTTTAAAATGAAATGAACTGTAAAGAAATCACACATTTGGGGCGTAAATCTCCAGTAACTAAAAAAGGTTAAGCATAACTCTGAGAGCTAAATGTCCCATTAATGAAAGAAATAGTGAGTGTGTTTGTGTGTGCGCGCGTGTCCCAGAGCGCCTTCAAGTCTGCCTCATCCTCGTGACAGTTCTTCCGTAACAAGCTCTCTGCTCTTTATCAGATGGATCTCAGGGTGGTAGAACATAAACAAACATTGCTACTAAACTCAAATGAAGAGAATATATCTTGCAGGATTGTTTCAGAGGGGAGGCAAAGACCAAAGTCCTCAGGAACCAAGGCTAGCTCTTCTGATCACACACTGTAAGACACATCGGCCCTCTTATACAACACCATAAGAGGGCCAAAGAGGTGTGTTTGTGAATTTGTTTGTGCTTTCTACACCAAATGCATATGTTTTGTCTGTTTACTGTTAGTAGTATAGATATCATGTCAAGTCTCTGGGTATATGATAACATATATGTATTGCTGCATGTTGGAAAGATAGCCAGAGTGCCCATTCATGGCCCTTCGTATATATGCTGCCTATATGGATGAGTTTGAATAGGTTGTAATATGGTACCACACAACAGGAAGAAGCAAGCCTTTGATAAAGTCATTGTTATTATAATAATCAAGGCTTTGACGGAGCAAGATGTATGTGTGTACCCTTTAATAGAAGTGAATTGATTGCTCTAGAACTTATTTCATGTAAGGTCACTTTCTGATGGTCATTTCCTCATCATTTGTTGTAGCTCTCTGTTACGTTACCTCTGAATCATCAGGCTTTTGTCTCTTGTCCATTCTGTGCTTGAGTTAGAGAAAATGACAAAGTGGCTCATTTACTGAGAGAAAGGTACTGCTTTGTGAGGGGCTCTGTTAACTCAGTGCTCCAGTCCTTCACCTTCAGGCTGAGAGCTGGCCAGGAGCCTGCAGCAACTTGTGCATACTGTTTCAATCAAAGCTTTGCCAGAGAACCGCTTATCTGCACCTATTTCCTAGCCAGATACTAAAGTTAAAACTCTTTGCACTCTTTGAGAATTCATACTTTACAAGGAAGACATGCTACCTCACGCATTTAGCATGAAGGTTTAAAAGAAAGTGAGAAATGATGTCCTTGCTATTAACTTAGTGACTGTTACACAAGGCAAACTTTATATTTCAAACGTTCAGAATAAAGATTTCACTAACAAAGTACTAAACGAGAACCATGGTTTTACTACGCTTTTGGGCACGTACATTACATTGGTAAAACAATGGATTTTTGGACTTTATCATTCATCAAAGCCTCTGTCATTAGACTAGTTTTGCGATCCTTATTTGTCTAGTGAGGACTTATCAACATCATTTGGTACGTTCAGTTAATTTCTTCTAAACAGTCAAATTGTCAGTTTCAATGAATCGATTCAGATCTCAGATTCAGCTCTGATTTGTGTGTGTCGTCACTCAAAAATTATCATGGAAGTGCCGGTGTGAATTTAAATTGTTTTTGTAAAATTTATATGTAGGTAAATATTGTTGTGTATTGTATTGTATTGTCAAATCGGTGCATATAAATGTAACTCACATTTTTCCCAGCTGAATGGGCCATGTATTTTACTCCTTGGATAGCCCAATGAAACAATTTGAATGCCTTGTCTGAATGATTCTTTTTTTTTTTTTTTTGTGTGTGAAAGTATGAGATTTATTCTTGGTCAAATTTGTAACCGGAAATATATATATATATATATATACTGTATATACCGATCAGCCACAACATTAAAACCACCTGCCTAATATTGTGTAGATCCCCCTCGTGCCGCTAAAACAGCACCAACCCGCATCTCAGAATAGCATTCTGAGATGATATTCTTCTCACCACAATTGTACAGAGTGGTTATCTGAGTTACCATAGTCTTTGTCAGTTCAAACCAGTCTGGCCATTCTCTGTTGACCTCTCTCATCAACAAGACATTTCCGTCCACAGAGCTGCCCCTCACTGGATGTTTTTTGTTTTTGGCACCATTCTGTGTAAAATCTAGAGACTGTTGTGTGTGAAAATCCCAGGAGATCAGCAGTTACAGAAATATTCAAACCAGCCCATCTGGCACCAACAATCATCCATGCGATTATCTAATCAGCCAATCGTGTGGCAGCAGTGCAGTGCATACAATCATGCAGGTACGGGTCAGGAGCTTCAGTTAATATTCACATCAACCATTAGAATGGTGAAAAAATGTGATCTCAGTGATTTGGACTGTGGCATGGTTGTTGGTGTACAATTGTGGTGAGAAGAATATATATATATATATATATATATATATATATATATATATATATATATATATATATATACAGTGCTGTCCTGATTTGTTTTTGTGTATACGTCATACTAAATTTGTTTCAAAAATTCAAACAAAATCTAACATAAAATAAAGGCAGTCTGAGTAAACACAAAATACAGTTTTTAAATTATAATGTTATTTATTGAAGCAAAAAAGTTATCCAATACCAACTGGGCCTGTGTGAAAAAATGTACTAAATCCCCAAATCCATGAAACTGCATTCATAATGGAGTTCAGCTGGACTAAACACACCCAGGCCTGATTACTGCCAGCCCTTTTCAATCAAATCAACACCTAAAAAGAACTTTTTCAGCAGCATGAAGTTGGCTAAAAGGTCTCACCCAGTAGCACACTATGCCAAGGTCAAAAGAAATTCCAGAAATGATGAGGAAAAAGGTGAATGAAATACCTAAAGAAATGAAATACTATTAATGAAATAATAGTGAGAGCCAATATCTCCAAATGGAGAACACTTGGCACAGTAGTGAACCTTCCCAGAAGTGGCCGACCTTCCAAAATTCCTCCATGAGCACAGCAACGACTCATCCAGGAAGTCACAAAAAAGCCAAGGACAACATTCAAGGAACTGCAGGTCTCTCTCGCATCAATGAAGGTCACTGTTCATGACTCCACTATCAGAAAGACACTGGCCAAAAGTGGCATCCATGGAAGATTGACAAGGCGAAAACCACTGTTAACCCAGAATAACATTAAGGCTCGTCTGAATTTTGCCAAAACACACCTTGATGATTCTCAAACCTTTTGTGAGAATGTTCTGTGAACTGATGAGTCGAAAGTGGAACTGTTTGGAAGACAGGGGTCCCATGACATCTGGTGTAAATCAAACACAGAATTCCACAAAAAGAACATCATACCTACGGTCAAGCATGGTGGTGGTAGTGTGATGGTGTGGGGATGCTTTGCTGCTTCAGGGCCAGGGCGACATGCAATAATTGAGGGAAACATGAATTCTGCTCTCTACCAGAAAATCCCGAAGATGATGGTCCGGTCATCAGTCCGTGAGTTGAAGCTCTTAAAGGCACAGTTAACTTAGTGTATGTACACTTCTGACCCACTGGAATTGTGATATAGTTAATTAAAAGTGAAACAATCTGTCTGTAAACAGCTGTTGGAAAAATTACTCATGTCATGCACAAAGTAGATGTCCTAATCGACTTGCCAAAACTATAGTTTGTTAATATGAAATCTGTGGATTGGTTAAAAAATGAGTTTTAATGACTTCAAACTAAGTGTATGTAAACTTCCAACTTCAACTATATATATATATATTTATTTATTTTTTACTAACAAGAAAATGTGGAGGAAAAGGGAATGATAAACCAAGAATAATTGCATATTTCTTTTTTTATTTAGTTTATTGTAACAATACTTTGAAATCTGGACTTTTATAATGAGATTCATTCAGTCGCCTGTTCACAAATGAGACTCTGTGTTTTGGTGACCGCTTACATGTTTACTTGTCCTGTGACCATGATTTACATGAGCCAGAGCAATCTTATTTATAAATCAACAATAGACCCTTTAGACATTATTTGTACAAAATATGGTAGTTTTAAGTGTGTTATAACAGGTTTTACTTGCTTTCTTTTTTGGAGTTTTGGACACAGACATCATCTTTTAGAGGGACAAAGTGGAATTAAATGGCCCCTGGTCATGTGACTACTTGCACCACTTGTGTAAAAATGTTTACGTGAAATCAAGACAGTCTGCACTGTCATTTATAATTTACAACTCTGTTTAAAATACATCAACATCTCTTTTTAGACCCTTCGTATTTTAAACTAAATTTCGGTCACAATTAATCTCTGTTACTTTAGCTCTGAATCATCAGGCTTTTGTCTCTTGTTCATTCTATGCTTGAGTTAGAGAAAATGACAAAGTGGCTCATTTACTGAGAGAAAGGCACTGCTTTGTGAGGGGCTCTGTTAACGCAGTGCTCCAGTCCTTCACCTTCAGGCTGAGAGCTGGCCAGGAGCCTGCAGCAACTTGTGCATACTGTTTCAGTCATGGTAACCGGTGGGATTACATGGAAACATTGTGGAAAACATGCGTTGATAATTTTTTTCTAGATTTTTACTTTATTTTGCTTCATGCCTTAAACATTTTAAATCTACTTGGCAACAATGGCTGCTTGATTTCTTTTAATAAAAGTATTTTAAGCCATTTAAAAGCAAATACATAGGGTAAGATGGGGGAAGATGCCCCTTGGTAAGATGTCCCCCCACCTTAACTTTTTCTCTTGACCATAGATGGCACTAAATCTCATCTCAACACCTTTACTGAATGGCTGTGCTCCTCTTAATCTTGATATTTCACCTGAATATCAATATTTGTGAGATTTATTCCATCCGAACAGTTTTGAGGTTAAATGATCTAATTTTTTGTCAATGGAAAATAGTGATCTGTGACATTCTATTATGTTGGATATTAAACGATTTTACGTCTATTTGTTAATGGAGGATTTGTGGACTCAGTAAAGTATTATGATTTTTAGTATTTAGTATTTAGAAATTAAAACAAAATGTTGTTTTAATTTTGAAGTGACAAGGTAAAGTTTGACCCTTGGGGTAAAATGGCACTCCCCCTGATTTGCCTGTCATTATTCAGTTATTCAATTATTCAGCTAAATTGTGAATATAAACAATTACATAAAATATCTGATTTTATATTTGACTTTAAACATCAAAAATAATTGGCTAAGAATGATATCAGATGTATTTTATACATTCTGTAAAAATCCGATGACACCTGGGACAAGTTTACCCTGGGGGGCTTCTTGCCACAGGTGGGGTAAGATAGCCCCTTTTCATAATTTTTTATTTTGTCCTATGACAACAAAATTAGCAAATGTTTCTATTTATTTCCTTTGATAATATGTTGTATGATGCATCATCATCCTGTAAATGCTAAAAGTTTATCTAAATATGTTACAACATTGAATATTGAACATTGTTTTAAAGGGGGACGTCTTACCCCATCTTACCCTAAATATCAAGATATCGTCAAAAGGGTGAAAGATGTTAAGATTTACTTTCGTTTAATGTATACTGCCCAGTCCAAGTTCACAGAATGCACAATCTTTTCCTCTTTGTATCATTTGGAGGTATCAAGGCATTTGAGTAGATTTGGACTGATGTAGGCAGTTGAAGCCTTTGTTTTCACAGAAGAATCTAAGATATGAGACTTTGGTGGAGAAATTCAAAGAGCCTCCCAGCTGTAGGAATTGTCTAAATAGAAATGTGCAGTTTATTGTGACAGGATCTCTAGAGAGGACCTGAATGGAGACTTCACAGTCCCCACCCTCAGCTAACGGCAGGGGTGCGAGGCTCTGCTCTAAGACAGGGAGCTTAATTTCTCTTTTTCTTTATTTTCTCCCTTTTACTCCAGTCTCTCTGCTTGCTTCCTGTTCTACTGTATCTCCCTCCCATCTCCTCTGTCTTAAGGTATACTGGTCTTTACCAGTGTTTTTCCACTCTTGACCTCCCCTAGACCACTGTTTCCTGACATGTCCTGTTCACCAACCCCCTTCTTCCTCCATCCGCTACTTCACTGTGACATCAATTTCTAATATCATCTGCTTTCAGATGAACTTTACTCTCAATATCCTTATTTGATTTCCATCACTTAAATACGGCATCCTGACCATAACGGTACTCTTACCCCTGATTTCCTATAATTGCACTGAATTCCTAAAAAAAAAAAAAAAAAAAAAATATATATATATATATATATATATATATATATATATATATATATATATATTTTTTTTTTTTTTTTTTTTTTAAATTTCTTTTTTTAAAGCACAACCATAATCAAACACATCAAATCAGCAGCCAGGACAAAAACAAACAATACCTCAACAACAGCAACAGCTTGGTACCAGTTATCAAGGTCAATATACATACATTTAGCACAAACAACACACTCTCATGGCGAAATCATCAAGAGTCGTACAACTTTTCTAAATCTGGCTAATTAGTATGATATTGTGCGACTGCACACATTTGAGTTTGAATCCCTACGACTTTCTCTACAGCCAATGACATTGCTGGACATCGTTTCCAACTAATACGTAACAATTACTTGCTTCTGTCACACACAACAGCTTCCTATCATGTTTACACTCTACTGACTGGTTAAGTTTAGATAAGGGGTTTGGGTAAGGGCATAATATTAATAAGTGTATCCTTGACGCCTCGTGATCGGAACTCGTGCTTACATCTGCATTAGACATCCGGGAATTTGCATGTGATGAAGTCGTAAGAGTTTATACAAACAACATCGTGCGAGACCATACGAAATAGCCAACTCGTTAATTATATGTAACTTTTAATTAGATCGGGCTAGCACAAAAGTTGTTGAATATTAATCAATGCAGTGGATAAGAAATTCTGTGTATTAACCTGAGGCAAGAAGTTTGCTTTTGACAAATATAGCAATTATGATATAATAAACATTTAACGGTAACACTTTACAATATGGATGTATTTGTTACCATTAGTTAAAGTAATAGTTAACATGAACTAACGATGAACAATAGGCTACTTTTACAGCATTTATAAATCTTGGTTATTAATCCTAACTTGCAATAAGAACAAACATGAACAATGAGCAATGGTATTTTGATAAAGTAACATTAACCAAGATTAATAAATGCTGTAAAAAATAATTGTTTATTGATAGTTCATGATGCCTTATGCAGTAACTAATGCTAACAAATAGAAAATTATTGTAAAGTGTTACCCAGTTAACTCTATAATACTTCTATGGTGTATCAAGGCTAAAAGAACAAAGGCATAAACTCTTTTTAACAGCAGTGCTCAAACAATGCCGGAAAACAATGCTTTTTGTCTCCAAATTAAGCTATGTTGTGCCCACAAAAGGCACCCTTTAAATGTGCTTTTATCTGGTTGCATATTGTATCAAGGGGAAAAATGCATTTCATTTTATTGAATATTGATGAAGCAACATCATTTGTTTGAAAAGAAATAACAATGGTTGGTTATTTTGATGGAAAATACTTTTTCTTTTTTAAGGTGGTGAGGGGGCCTTTTACCCCACACTTGGGTTATATAGTGTATGTAGTATATACTGATGATACAGTAGGGGCAAAATCTGTCAACTTTTTTGAGTAACCAATTAAGATCATGCTTGTTCAATATAACTACGGAAAATGGCGCACCTTTTTGTGTTAATTCACATTTGCAATTTCATAACATCTTAAGTATTCTATAAACAAATCAATCTCTATTATAATTGGATCAGTCAATGTGAGCGCGCTTTGAACACTTTTCATGAAAAACTATTCCCCCACTTAAGAAAACAATTTGTTTTATGGGGGGCTTTTTACCCCAAATACTATCCTTTCACGTATTGGACAGTTATTGAAAAACTTCTCAATTAATCACCCTGAGGAAAACTGAAAATGACAAATAAGAATTTTGTATCGAAATAAATGTAATAATTTCAGGTTTCTCACTAGCTACATACATTTTCAACATTTAAAAAATTATTAAATGGTAGCCTAGATCAAATTATTTCAAAATCTAACTTTATACAGTGCATGCAATTATCTCATGGAACAGGAACATTTTTCAGTATATTGTGACAGACAGGTGTTTAGGAAAGTCCTGTTGCAGGGGCGGACTGGCCATAGGGAGAAACGGGACTATTCCCGGTGGGCCGGCCACGAAATGGGGCCGAACAGTCGGCGATAAGCTGAAAAGGGCTGCCGCATTATGCCCATTGTGCCACGACTGGCTGAAGAGGACCGCAAAACGATATGAAGAAAAGGACAGCGATTATGCATTTTATTGAATTCATCCATCTGCTCAACAGCAAGGTTTGGTAGCAAACCTCAGAAAACAGTTCACAAAACCAACAACATTACTAACTTTCTTCAAAGCTTATTTAGAATTTTTTTTATCTTGTCTATTTCTCAAGGGGCTGGGTGCTCTGATATCGCAATTACTGAGTGCCTTTTTCCATGCAACGAACATTGTGTGATTGTGGAAACGTTTTTGCAAAATAAAATGATGTAATTCATTACACATCTCAGGGCAGTTCCCAAGTTAAATGTCCGCTATGTGCTGCTAAAAGCAAGTGAAATGTCTTGAACCTAACCGATAGTGTCATAAAAAGCAAATGTGAGATGAAAAACAATTTCTGAATCAACCGTATCATTTTGTGGTGCTTCTATGACACTTTCGGCTCATGTGTCAACTTGTGTGCTCTTCAGAACTCGTACCCCGGTCCTTTGTATTGCATATGCAACACTTTATCAGTTGAGCTACCGTGCAATTTGATCACACTCAAACAAGCTTGAAAATGTACTGTAGTTGATTGTGTAATGCAAACTTTAAAATGTGTCATGTGCTATCGTAAACGTGTTTAGATGTCATTAGCATTGTGTGTGAACTGAGTGAAAAGTAAGTGTTCATGAACTGATAATCTGCCGTTTTACTCGTGATTTGAATGAAGGGAGATAAAAGACTTTGTTGTTTTAGTGCTTCTAGTGTTCATTCCACCAGGAAATTGCTATGTTACATACAACATTTTGCAATTATTTTGCAAAAATTTAGTTATTGTAACATGGTTCTATGACCAGGTTTTGAATGCCACTGTGGGAGCGTTGAGTATGACTGTTGTCGGAGACAGTAAAAAGGCGACATAAAAAACCAATCGAATTTAGTTAATTTTTTAATACTTAAGCACAATTTAAAATAAATACTTTTCTACTTTCACTCAAGTATGTTTTTGGCTAGATACTTGGACTTTTAATTGAGTAAAATTTTCACTAAATTTTCATACTTTGACTTAAGTATAATTTCTGAGTACTTTTTACACCCCTGTCTATATTACTGTTGCTACTCTTGGAACTTGGCCACGTGATACTGCATATACAGTATATTTGACTTTTGTATGACAAATTGCTTGGTATGTTCCTCATTTGTAAGTCACTTTGGATAAAAGCATATGCTGAAGGACTAAATATAATTGTATTTTATATGACATATTAGTATTACATATCATAATTTAATTATAATACAATAGTGTTATATTTCTGTCACGTTGTCAGCGAAGGGCCCTGCAGAAACAAGCACCTCCTGAGATGGAGTTTGTGTGGAGCGGTCACCGTTTCCTCATGCCTGCTCTGGGCATATACACAGTACACAGACAGAAAATAATGCCACCATTTGATAATGGTGTTACCCTAATATGAATCATTCTAATTAATTCTGTCTCTCGCTTCTCTCGCATTCCACTTACATGTATAAATATATTGCATGAATACCTATATGTGCTTGAACAGCTAAATGGTGTGAGCTAGGACTGTATAAACATATGTATTGTTAAAATGTGTAACAATATGTCCACCTTTATAATTATAATAATTATAATTATCTTTATTTATCACACATTATACATTTGCACATATACAGTGAAATTCTTCTTTTTCACATATCCCAGCTAGGCTGGGGTCAGAGTGCAGGGTCAGCCATGATACGGCGCCCCTGGAGCAGATAGGGTCAAGGGCCTCGCTCAAGGGCCCAACAGTGGCATCTTGGCGGTGCTGGGGCTTGAACCCCCGACCTTCTGATCAGTAACCCAGAGCCTTAACCGCTGAGCTACCACTGCCCTTTATGCTTTGCCGTAAGCATGATGGAGACACCGTTTCTGTGATGTGTCCTCTCCTGATTGAGAAGAGTGTGTTGGCACTGGTTGTTTGGCTATATTCAAGAACATGCTGTTCCAGAGGATCCGATATTAGCCCAGGCCACATTGTTCTCTGTTTGTGTTTAGCAACATGCCAAAACGACAGGAAAACAGACTGTAAGCAAGCAAAGTGGAGGAGATGGGGCCATGTTGCGTCATCGTCACTTAGGCTGCGGTGTTTCTCATTAGAATGAATAGTCAGGCATGGGAAATCTTAACTCCTGCTGTACCTCCTGAGACTGAACCTCACCTCTCTGCTGTTACATTAATGGTTACAGATTAACATAGTGAGTTCACTGTGGACTTTAAGAGTTTGGAATGTACATGTGGCAGGATACTTGCTTTAGATATTGCTTATATATTTAGAACACATACTAGGTTCATTAATGTGTACTGATAGAAAGAGAAAATTCACCCAAGAATGAAAATTCTGTCATCAATTACTCACTATCATGTTGTTCCAAACCTGTTTGACTTACTTTCATTCTTTCATACAACACACCAGTGGCTATCAAATTCCAAAAAGAAAAAAAACAAAAACATAAAAATAAAAGTACCCCAGACATTTCAAGCACTATATGCATCTAGTTATCCAATATTTAGAGCAGGCTTTACAAGAATGGCAAAACAAAGCATGGACACATCAAAGGATGTGAAACTGGGACTGGAAAATTGTCAATTTAAGTGTTAAGAAACCAATCTCAGTCAAGTCAGGTGGGCATCATGTCTCGCGTCATCTGATAATAGCAATAACAGAAAAATAAAACGTTCTTTGTGTATACTTGTCAATTTGTATGACTTTTGCTCTGTGTGGAAAATAAATGCGGGGTTGCGGGAACAGGAGCGGCCGGAAAGAATATCACTGTGGGCAGAGAGCGGGTGAACATGGAGTAAAATTCAGCGGGTGCATTTGGGTGCGGGATATAAACTTGCGGGAGAGGGATGGAAAAAAGTAAACAAGTACCATGTTTTTGCAACTCGCAGTCAGCAGGAGGCAGTCAGCACAGCTCCAGCTGTAAAGGCAGCACACAGCTGTACAGACAACAAACTTACAGCTGTTCAAAGACAGCTGGACGGAGAAGAGTGCAGGGGGTCTTGAGACACATTTTTTAAAGTTTCAAACTACATTTACTGTAACTTGACACAGAGTCCCAAAAACACAGCATTTGTGGCTAAAGACGTTAAAAAAACAGCGAAACGTGATGCAAACCAAGTGAGACACATGCAGACGAAACACCAGCACCCGTCCTGTAAGAAAAGCCCATAGATCTACCACTGACAGATTGTCAAACTAATTTGCATTGCGGCATATCGTGTAATTAATTTGATTAAATATTTTAATGTACTCACACCCTTGCACCCTGTCTACACCGGGCACGTCTGTTGATGCGACGTGCTGCAACGGCTTGAGGCTGTCAACACTGGATGTGTCAACACGAATGTTCGAAACCATAAAATTTGTGTAGTAGTGCCAGCACGTGCAGTGCAAAATGGAATGGGACACCCGTTTATTGTCGGCACGACTGACGCGCCGTAACGGAAGCTTTCATTGTAGACAGCATCATTGATTATTCTGTTTTCTATTACTTCTCACGTGATGCAACGCTCGCATCTGGTGTAGACAGTGTGTTAGTAATGACATGGGAGAAAGAATTTTCATTTTAGACCAAACTATTCCATTAAAGGGCACAGGAAATTACCAATGAAGAAATAAATAAAAGTACTGCCTCAAATTAGGCAAAGGAAAAGATGCAGCAGAGATTGTTCAGTGCTGCAACCTTGTGGTGCTTCACCTTACAACATATTACCCATGACTGCAACTGTTTGCTCTGTTGACAAACACTCAAGGGCCTGAGGGTTTGGGGCCTGGACTTTTAGCATGTAGCTGCTTTGTTTCCCAAAGCAACATGGAGCTGTTTATTATGAAAATAGTTGTGTGACAGGACAGCAGATGGCTGCGGCCTAGCCTTCTGACTGGCTACTTCTACCTGAGGTTACACTCAAGGTAATTAAAATCCTTAACCAAGCAGAGTGAACGTGATGAAGGGAAGGTATACTAACCTGTCACTCAAAGAATGAGGTGATGGCTGCCTATTGGCTACCTGTTGTGACATTCAGTGGAACTGCTCCTTTGCACTTTGTAACTCAATAATTAAAGGGATAGTTCACCCAAAAATGAAAATTCTGTCAACGTGAATGTAATTTGAATCCATAAGATTTTCTTTTTTACAAGGTACACAACACTAAATGTTTTGTAAAATGTCAAAGGTCTTTTCCATACAAGAAAAATGGACTGTGAGTCATACTTTCAACCTTCAAAACTGACAAAAATACTATAAAAGTAGTCCATATGACTCATGTACTATTTTCTAAGTCTTCTGAAGCCATATGAAACAGTAGCTATGTGTGAGGAACAGACAGTAATTCGCTGATTATCCTCCTCTCCACCATAGCTTTCAAATCTCATTCATATTCAAAACTTTCTGCATCACGATTGGTCCCAAGATGCATGAGAACCAATGGCTTTTGATGTCATAGGGATTTAGAAAGACATGATGATGAGTAAATTATTTTTTTAGTTAACTTTTCCTTTAAGTTTATTGAAATAGTTGATCATATCTTGAATTTTACAGTATATTCAGACTGACGTATTTACTTTGTGTTTTATGTTGTTCTCTAAGTAGAACATGCATAAAAACATCAAGGCGGCTTAAAAATATCAAGGTCATCAGTTTCAGTTGATTGAAACACTCTTAAATATTTCGATTTTACAGTGGTATATTTTTCTAGCCTGATCTCATGAAATTTAAGTCACCATGGCAACATTTTTGCAAACCAAAATATACGTGGTGCATTACACGTTTGGCTGCAGTTTCCAGTGAAATGTCCAGTAGGTGGCGCAAAAGCGAGTGAAATGATGTTGTAATCAGACAAGGTTTTTAAGGTGAATTTTAGATGGATGTTTTATACTTACTTCCCTAACTTTAATCTTTAGCCCAAACCTAACCAATAGTGTTCTAAAAGATAAATGAGAGGTGAACAAAACAGACATCCTTACCCTAAACCAACACCTAAACCTAACTGATAGTGTTTTAAAATGCAAATGCAACATGAAAAACACCTCTTTTTATGAAGCAAACATGTCATTTTGTGTCACTTCTATGGCACTTTCATTTAGTTTTTGTTTCAAGTGTCTTTTCTGGGCTCAAACCACAGACATTCAAGTCTAAAGTTCAACACTCTGTTAGGTGAGCCACCGTGCAAGCTAATCACACTGGAATAAGTGTGGAAATGTAGGTGAGTGTGTAATACAAGCATTAAAATGTATCGTTTTTCAAATGATGTATTAGACGGCTTTCTGGAATACTCGATTCTGATTGGTCAGTGGTGCCATCCAGCGGTCAGATATTGTTCTGTACACTGTAAAAAGTACTATATGATAACTACTTTAAAGAAGTATGGTAACAATACTACACATAATATTTTAAAGAACATTTTAAGCCTTGTTTTTAAAAATGAAAAATCCTTAATTAAATCATTTGAAATGACTCAAATTAGTTAGTAATTAAGCCTTGTTTTTTTTAATGAAATCTCATTCATTAAATCATGTGAAGTGACTCAGATTTGGTAGTATATGACACGTGATGAATTTTAACACAAGATGTTTATTCTACTAATAATATAAAGCTAATTTACTGATTTTTGTAAGGCTTAAAAATTATTAAAGTGCTATTTTTAACATCTTAAAATATTTTAAATGATTAATTCCTTGGTGAAGGACGAAAACGCTGATACCTCGTGCGCGGAAATCACTACCCTCCTACGTAAGGGTGCGATAGAACCTGTCCCTCCGGCCGAGATGAAGAAGGGGTTTTACAGCCCCTACTTCATCGTACTGAAAAAAGGCGGTGGGTTGTGGCCAATCTTGAACCTGCGAGTACTGAACCGGGCTTTACACAGACTCCCGTTCAAGATGCTGACGCAAAAACGCATTCTGGCGAGCGTCCGGCATCAAGATTGGTGCCTGAAGGACGCGTACTTCCACATCTCGATTCTACCTCAACACAGACCCTTCCAGCGGTTTGCATTAGAGGGTCAGGCGAATCAGTACAAGGTCCTCCCTTTCGGCCTGTCCTTGTCTCCTCTCGTCTTCACGAAAGTCACAGAGGCAGCCCTTGCCCTGTTAAGGGAAGTGGACATTCGCATTTCTCAACTATCTCGATGATTGGCTAATCCTAGCTCACTCTCAGGACATGTTGTGTGCACACAGGGACTTGTTGCTCTCACACCTCAGCCAACTGGGGCTTCGGGTCAACTGGGAAAAGAGCAAGCTCCTCCCGGTTCAGAGCATCTCTTTCCTTGGTTTGGAGTTGGACTCAGTCTCTTTGACAGCACGCCTCATGAACGAGCGCGCACAGTCGGTGCTGGCCTGTTTGAAGGCGTTCAAACAGAAAACTGACACTGAAACTCTTTCAGAGGCTCCTGGGGCATATGGCATCCTCAGCGGTGGCCAACCCGCTAGGGTTGATGCATATGAGACCGCTTCAGCACTGGCTTCAGACTCGAGTCCCGAGATGGGCATGGCGCCATGGGACACATCGCGTGGTCATCATGCTGGTCTGTCACCATCTTTTCAGCCCTTGGACCAACCTCTCATTTCTACGGGCAGGTGTTCCCCTAGAACTGGTCTCCAGGCGTGTCGTGGTCAAGACGGACGCCTCCAAAACGGGCTGGGGCACTGTTTGCAACGGGCACACAGCCACCGGCTTGTGAACACTCCCATGACTGCATTGGCACATCAACTGCCTCGAGTTGTTGGCAATTCTGCTCGCCCTGCAGAGGTTTTGGCCGTTGATCCAGGGCAAGCACGTGTTAGTTCGGACAGACAACACAGCAACGGTAGCATATGTCTACAGCCAAGGCGGTCTGTGCTCTCGTTGTATGTCACAACTCGCCCGCCGTCTCCTCCTCTGGAGTCAGCAGCACTTCAAGTCGCTGCGAGCCACTCACATCCTGGGCAACCTCAACACTACAGCAGACGCGCTGTTGTTGCAGGTTACCCTCAGGGGAGAGTGGAGACTCCACCCTCAGGTGGTCCAGCTGATTTGGAGTCGATTCGGACAGGCACAGGTGCACCTGTTCGCCTCCCAAGAATCCTCCCACTGCCCGCTCTGGTACGCCCTGACCGAGGCCCCCCTCGACATAGATGCGCTGGCACACAGCTGGCCCCCTGGCCTATGCAAATATGCATTTCCCCCAGTAAGCCTACTTGCACAGACCCTGTGCAAGGTCAGGGAGGACGAGGAGCAGGTCGTCCTGGTAGCACCCTACTGGCCCACCCAGACGTGGTTCTCGGACCTCACACTCCTTGCGACAGCCCCCCCCAGCGAATTCCCCTGAGGAAGGACCTTCTTTCTCAGGGACGGGGCACCATGTCAATCTCCATGTCTGGCCCCTGGATGGGACGCAGAAGACCAAAGCGGTCTACCACCCGCGGTGGTAGACACGATCACTCAGGCTAGGACCCCCTCTACGAGGCGCCTGTATGCCTTTAAGTGGTGTATGTTTGCTAAATGGTGTTCTTCCCGATGGGAAGACCCCCAGAGATGCGCAATCGGATCAGTGCTTTCCTTCCTGCAGGATAGGTTGGAAGGGCAGCTGTCCCCTTCCACCTTGAAGGTGTACGTTTCCGCCATAGTACAACACTACGACGCAGTCGACAGTAAGTCCTTAGGGAAGCACGGCCTGATCATCAGGTTCCTGAGAGGTGCCAGGAGGCTGAATCCCTCCAGAACGTGCCTCGTTCCCTCACGGGACCTCTCTGTAGTTCTTCAGGGTCTACAGAGAGCCCCCTTTGAGCCTTTACAGTCAGCTGAGTTTAAGGCACTCTCTTTGAAGACTGCCCTCCTGACTGCGCTCACTTCCATCAAGAGGGTAGGAGACCTGCAAGCATTTTCTGTCAGCGAAACGTGCCTGGAGTTCAGTCCGGGCTACTCTCACGTGATCCTGAGACCCCGACCGGGTTATGTGCCCAAGGTTCCCACGACCCATTTTAGAGATCAGGTGGTGAACCTGTGAGTGCTGCCCCAGGAGGAGGCAGACCCAGCCCTGTCATTGCTTTGTCTGGTGCGCGCTTTACGCATCTATTTGGATCGCATGCAGAGCTTTAGAATCTCTGAGGAGCTCTTTGTCTGCTTTGGTGCACAGCGGAAAGGAAGCGCTGTCTCCAAGCAGAGGATCGCCCACTGGCTCATTGACGACATAGCTATGGCATATCACGCCCAGCACATGCTGCCCCCGGTAGGGCTACAAGCCCATTCTACCAGGGGTATAGCGGCCTCCTGAGCCCTGGCCAGGGGTGCCTCTCTAACAGAC
The DNA here is from genome assembly GCF_019703515.2 of Myxocyprinus asiaticus. Lineage (NCBI taxonomy): Eukaryota > Metazoa > Chordata > Actinopteri > Cypriniformes > Catostomidae > Myxocyprinus > Myxocyprinus asiaticus. The sequence continues at coordinate 12,941,182 of NC_059366.1, forward strand.
ATTTGCAGAGCAGCGGGCTGGGCAACACCCAACACCTTTGCAAGGTTCTATAACCTCCAGGTGGAACCAGTTTCGTCCCAGGCAGTGGCACGCAATACAAGTGGATAAGCCCGGGATAGCCGGCTGGGTGTATCGCTTGCACATAGCGCCTTCCATCTCTTTTGAGCTGAAGACGTGCGCCATTAATTCCCAGTAGTGTTTACAAACTATGTTCCCTGGTTGACTTCCTCCGAGCCCTGTGGCAGTCAAGATTTCGGAGAGACTCGCTGCTGGCCCAGTACACGTGCTAACTAAGAGCCCTGTTCTGGGGTAGGTGCTCCGCATGTGGCTGTTCCCTGTAAGGTAAAACCCCATGCGATGTATATCTTCCGCTAATTCGTTTCCCTGTTGGCAAACTGCATCTTCCTTGGGCAGAGCCCCTCTGCCCCAGTCTCCATGTTTGTAGTAACTCCTCCCCCGTTGGGTAGGATCTACCTTGAGACTCTTCACTTGGTCGTCAAGACCATGTGACGTATTTTTCCACTTAAATATCCCCCCTCTCTTTGGGCGAGGTGTGGTCTCCGTGACTAGACCTGGCGGCCCAGTCGGATAATCCCCCTTCTTTTTTAGGGAGTGGAAAAAAAGAAGGGGAAAAGAGGCCACGACTGGGTTACCCTGTCTCTATCTTTTGGGTAGTCGACTTGTTCCCAAAGGGCTGTTCGACACTCATAACTATGTTGGGGGAGGTTACGTGTCGACCTGGTGTGCTGGCTACAAGGCACACAGTGGTCTGCCCGTCACACACCGCCAGTTCACGTAACACAGTTCAGCCAGTTGTGGCGTTTCGTATAGGGACCTCTAGTGTCACTACATCGACACAACGTCGAGTGAGTGACAGATAGGGAACGTCCTGGTTACTTGCGTAACCTCCGTTCCCTGATGGAGGGAATGAGACGTTGTGTCCCTCCTGCCACAACACTGAACTACCCGCTGAAATGGCCGGACCTTGTCTCGGCTCCTCAGCATAAAACCTGAATGAGTGGTTACATACCAGCTTCTTTTATACCCGTATGTCCGGGGGAGTGGCATGCAAATACCACTCGCCAATTTTCATTGGCCTTTTATCAAAGACCAGAGGTGTCTCGGGCTCCCAAGAGTGACCCCTAGTGTCACTACATCGACACAACGTCTCGTTCCCTCCATCAGGGAACGGAGGTTACGCAAGTAACCAGGACGTTATGCATTTAAAAATATCAGTTTAACCTTTTTTAAATGCTAGGCTTCATTTTTGTTAGTTTTAAAGGTTAAAGGTTTATATGTATATAATATATAGGCCAGTGTATGAACAGTATGCCAATGGATTTAACAAAGTAGCTAATGCTAGTTACTAAGAAAATTTAGGGCACATGGCTAGCTTTGCATGCAGACAATTCACGTGTCGACCAGTCCACCAAAATGTCGTCAAATAAACAGTTGTTTACTTTAAATTAATGTGTCCATAAATCAAACCACAAAATTGGAAAAATGTTATATTAGTTTCTAATAATTAGTTTCCAAAATAATTAGGTTCTCTTCTTTTTTTAACTTAACTTATCAGTTAAATGTACCTGTAACAATGAGATAGGGAGAACAAACAGACCCAAGAGCAGAGGAAACATTTATGGAATGTATTAAAAACAAAAGGCAGTCACTGTGGATGTCGAGGATCCCGGCATCGGCTGCAGCAGCAGGAAGAGTCGACAGGGCAGCGAGCTCGCTGAGGCTGCACTCAGGGACAATCCTTGAAGAGTGTGTTTGTAGGATGAGTGTGTGCATTGTAGAAGTCAGGATCAGATTCGTAGAATCCTCCGTTGAAGCTAGTGAGGTGCAGAACAGTGCCCAGCTGAAGAGGGTGATACTACTCCCAACACGTGGGCAGAGACGAGATATCCTCCATGGAAGACCAGCTGACATGCAGCAATACTGGAAGGCAACCACACACCCGACACGTGGGCAACCAACAGATACACGAGACAGGAACATCTAAAAAGACGGGCTTAAGAAGGGCATGAATTAGAGGAGAACAGGTGTTGCAATGTTGTAATCATTGGCATGATCAGCGTTTCCCCGGAAACAATCAATGTTCCCATGGAAATGCCGATCATACATGCCGGCCGCGCCTGCGAGACATGGGGGAGAGAAAATGAATAAATCCACCAAGTCATCGAAGCACGGAGGCAAATCCAAAGAGTAAAAAGGCCTTGCAGAAATCGATCCCACATAGCGTGGTCATTCCACTCACACGAAGCAGCTAGGGTGCGAAATTCAATTGCATAGTTGGAGACTCGTCGATATCCTTGAGACAGTCCAGATAAGACCCTCGCCACCTCCCAACCTTGAGCTGAGCGATCAAACACTTGTTGGAGCTCCGTGGAAAAAACATGATATGAAATGCAGCAGGGATGTCTGTTGTCCCACATGGCAGTGCCCCATTCACCAGCCCTTCCGGTGAGGAGCGTAATAACTCAGGCCACCTTCATCGTATCCGAAGTGAAAGTGGAGGGCTTGCAACGTGAAAAACAGGGAGCATTGTGAGAGGAATGTGCTGCAGGATTCAGCCTCACCTGAATACGGGGCTGGAGGGGGAATGCAGGCTTCAAAGCATCCAGGTAAGGAAGCCTCGTAAGGGGGCCCAGCATCAGGAAATAGGCGGAGCTGCTGCACAAAGGAGGTGAGCTCTGTGAGCTGCGAAGGACCGGTTCGAAGCAGAGATCTGGTCCTGCTGACATCCCAGCAGGGCTCCCTGCTGAGAGAGGGTGGAGCGAAGAGTAGATTCCTCTGTTGGGTCCATACTGGCTAGATTGTTCTGTAACGATGCAGTAGGGAGAACAAACAGACCCAAGAGTAGAGAAAACGTTTATGGAATTTATTAAACAAACAATATGGAATTTATTGTTTTGGACAAAACAAACAAAACAAATCGGCGAAATCACCGGAGCCGTGACAGTACCCAATATTTTTTATACAAGTCTGAGCCATAATTTCAAAAATAAAATATCCGTAATATTTATAAATTCATGTAAATTTTTTAAAATCAAAATCACTTTTTATAGTGTAACAACCGCACGTCTGGGGATTAAGACGTATCAGGTCGCTCATCCACATTCTTTGAGCTGTCTCTCCTGCTTCTCGGCTCACTTTGTGATCTCTACAAGTAAGCTAATAAAATAATTTGAACTCAAATCAAAGTTTTATGTGCATTTATTTATTTATTTGGCATAGTAGTCTTGTAATAGGCTGAATATTGAGGAGTCAGATGTTTCATTTTCACAAAATAAACACAAACAGAACTCTGCAAACCAGAGGTTGATTCCAGCTGTTCAGCAATTTCTTTCTTCTCAGATTACATAATTTCAGTGCAAATCAATATTTTATGTCCATGTATTTATTTATTTGGTTAGTAGCCATGTAATAAGAGAGATAATGTTCAGCCAGTTGGTTATCGCAAAATAAACCCCTTCAGGATGATACAAGACTCCTTCACTTTGCACCGGTGTCCTGAATACCCTGTTGGGGTTTATTGTGCGATAACAACCGCCTGACTGTACATTATCCCTTACTTAGCAGTGTGTGAGTAAATAGACTGAGAAATAAGTGTTAATATAGTCATAATCAGCCATTGTACTCATGATTTGTTTGAAAGTAGGTATAAAAATATAGATATAGTTACGTTCATTCTATGAGACTAGGTTGGAATTTTTACTGGTGTGGTGGTTTAAAACTGAAGTGTGTATTTTTTCCTGTTTTTTAAATACTTTCACCTATCCCATTAGCTTACTTTAGCTATTTGCTATTTGTAGTTTGATTTACCTGAGAAGTGTAAACACTGTGTATTTGTGGCACTATGAAAACATTGCTCTGTTTGAGCATCCTGACCAGCCTGACACAACAGCAATAGTTCAACCAATGGCATGGGGTGGACTATTTGTTTTACGACCAACAGAAGATGGAGAATGTGTTCAGGAAACTAGTTTGAACCATTTTTTTATTTTTATTATTATTATTATTATTATTATTAATTTTGTTTGCTTAAATGCTAGTGCTGTAGAATTTAGACACTTCATCTTTAAAGACTGGGGGCTCATACTTTTTATTTTTTTCAGAACCTTTATTAGTTCTTTGTCTTTAAACTCTGTTAACATTTGAACACTTAAAAGAACAATCCACACTTGCTTATACTGGACGACTCTCCTAGGAGTTTAATGTGATCCTAAAATACAAAATCTTGCATTTGAAGATATTGCCTGGATCCCCATAAATTGAATCATCTGACCTGTTGTCTAGCAGTTGACACAAATGTTCAGACACATTGGACTGTGTTGCTTATGTGGGTGACATGAGTTCTTATGGCTTATGACATTTCCCAATATGCCTCTTTATACCCTATGTTTTCTGTTCTCTCTACACTTTTATCTATAATAAATCTATATTAATACAATATATTTATGAAAAAGGCCAAAAAGAAAATTTTCACAGTATAACAAATAATCACAGTATAGCAAAGTAGAATCACAATAGTCTATAGCAATAATTGACCAATGATGCCGAAAACTAGAGAGCGGGGCGGCCGATGGCTAATATAATACTGATACTGTATATACTGTATGTGATGAAGGCTGATACAATTTAGTTATAACAATGCATATGCTGAAATTGAACATACAGTGTTACACAATGTTAACCTGAAAAAAGAACAACAAAAACAAATTGTGCGTTATCCATTGACAAGGCTGTTAGTAGACTTTGGAATTGACACAAGAGATGCTTCTATTAATTGACCAAGTGGGTATGGTTATTGCCTGATGCCAATAATCTCAAAATGATCAAATATCTGCAAATTTTTTGGCCTAGCCAATATATCGGTCTATCACTAGTTTATCACCATTTGATTTTTTTATCACCAAGGTACATTTTCTCCTGTTAATGGTAGATTTCCCCATTCTTCTCCTGGAACATGACAGTAATATATTTCAAGTGTCAATTACAGCATAGAGTCATATGCCAGGTATGTGCTTTGTATGGATCATTTGAATTTAACTTGAATGTTGCAACTTTTAGGTTGATAAGAATATGTTCCCTTGCCTCATACTGATGCACAGAGAGACAAGGTTCAGGTGAAGGTTATATGGCACAATGTTGGGAGAATAAGCTGTAACACTGATGGAAGAATCAGCGCTATGCTTCAGGTCACATGTACTGTATGTGAACCATGAAGATTCATTGTGCAAGCCAAAAACTGCAGCATTGCTTTAATGCTTTAGGAATTCCCTGAGAAAGGACCAAACATAGATTTTAATCTGGTATTATCACTTACCCTGACCAAGGTGGAGCCCATGTTTTTATTTTTATTTCTCAATATATTCTTGACTCACTCCCTGCAACTTTAAAAAAAAAAAAAAAAAGTGTATATGTTATATTGCATTTTTAAGTTTGAGATATAGGGAAAAGATTTTAGCCTATTAATTTTCTTCTGTTCTTGTATTTCTATTCTTTTATTTTTCTAATATAGATAATGCTTATTTTCACTGCAAATATATTTTAAGCATAACAATTTGAGTGAAAAGTTGCATGTACATGAATTGCAGAATTTCTTAATATTTGGTTTATCCTTCTTTTGCTTAAGTGACAGCATGTACTCAAGCTGGCATGGACTCCGCAAGTTTGTGCAAAACCTGATGATTCATATTATCCAGCATGATTTGGGAATGTTCCAAAGAGAATCTTGTGTGCTTTAATGGAAGCAAGGAAATCTGACCTTTTGTACAAAGCACTTAACATGGTCTTTGTCACACATTGACTGATTTGATTAGTGACCTAGAAATAGTGCATCTTCCTAAATATTTATTTTTCATTTTGCATCATAGATCATATCATTTTTGTTTGAAATGTTTTAAAGTCCTGAAGCTTTCTGTTTATTTTCTAGGTTTCAAAGGAAAAAATACCAGGTTTTTAATGTGGACTTTTTTAGCGCACTGTATAATATTTATGTATTATTTATTTATTTATTTATAATGAATAAATAAAAATTATCAAAAATAGAGATAAATACTACAAATAATTAGTTACAAATATATATATATATATATATATATATATATATATATATATATATATATATATATATATATATATATTAGGGCTGTCAATAAATTAAAATGTTTAATCTAATTAATAACAATGTTTAATGTAATTAATAACATGATACACTGAAAAAAAAAAAAAAACGCAGGTTGTTCGGTTTAAATTATATTATTTGTAATATACATAACAAAATTGTGTTTCTCTTCTAAACTTGTTTTCCTTGCTTTCGATTTATGTAATTTTCTAAAATGTGCAATCATTATGTAAGGTGAATGTGAACCAATCAATTATGTTTTACAACATGGCCAAGGGGATTTGGGCAGGGGATTAATAGTTCCCAGTATGCTTTGCTTAGGACATGATGGGGAGAGTAAACATTTTGAAATTAAGCATTATTTTGTACATTTTTGAGCCATACGAGAAAAGGGGGCAACTTAATAGTGTTTATTGTTGTTATTTTGAGATTTAGAACTGGGTTTCAACTGTGGCGAAGAGTGAAACTGTTGCTAAGGTTGAAGACAGGTAGACAAACTACATACTTTATATTGCTTTAGTCAAGGACCAATTACTACTTAGCATGTACCATGCAAATGTATCTATTTCTACCTAAAAATTAGCTACTGTAACTAGCACCTTCTAACATAAATCAGTAATGTGACACAAAAATAAAACTGAAGAAATGAATCATATTGACACATAAAATCACTTTGCGGCTACTTAATTGTGTCATTTAAAATAACTTTATTCCATTATGTTGAAATTGCATGAACAAATTATGTTTTCTGACAAAGAATTAATAAGCTATATCAAGAGGAAAAAATATGTTGATGTAACTTAATTGATTCGTGTGGAACGGATGTACAATACATGATTAAATTGTTTATATTCAAAGCATTTTTTTCAGTGTATGCTGATTAATTATTAACTACATAATTAACCACATATTTAAATATTTATATGTATGTATTTATTTGTATATGTGTGTATGTATTTATTTATTTATCACTTCCTGATACTTTAATGTGAGTTCTTTCCTGATAGACTGTCTTTGGCTGGTTACACACTATGGTGGACACCATATAAACATTAAATATACAGCTTAGTTGCCTTTGAACAGTATTTTGTGGGTTTTTGTTAGATATGCAGGTTTTACAGCCTTGTGTGACACAGAAACAGTTTGGGCAGATTCTGGAGAGTGAAGGTGAGTGGTGTGAGTTCCAGAAGGGCTCCGGTCAGTACGAGTCTGGAATAGCTAAGGGGACAGCACTTAATTTAGTGCATTTCGTGCAAGGCAAATGACCATCCCTCCAGTCATAAGGTAGCATGTCATTGTTTGCATGCCTGAAGAGGTCAAGACTGCTTAGTCAAGTTGTGTGTTTATGTTTATAGTTGCTCCTGTGCCGTGCAACCACTTTATCATTAACCACATCTGCGTGCAAAGCCATAGATCAACACACCTGTTCAACACACCTTCTAAACATAGTTCAAACTGATTTTCCAAGCTAAGTTTGTTAATATATTTATTTAAGGCTTTGTTAAGATCTGAAAGCAGTTCATATTTCAACTCCATCTGCATGACTTCAGGAGCCCCATATCTAATTTGTCAAACTGAAATATATAACATTTCCTTGTGGCAGTTTGACATTTATCACTCTTATGTTAAATACTTTGAATTCTCAGTTTGGTTCAGCTGCATGTGAATTTCGGCACACACAGGTAAAGTTATGTAAAGAGTAGAATACTCTTCTTTAAAGTTTCACTGATACTGACTAAGTTCAAATAGTTTGAGTGTTCCTGTAGCTCAAATGGTAGAACATTGAGCCAGAAATGTGAAGGTACTGGGTTACATCCCTAGGAGTAATAGATGTACTGCTAAAAATCTGTAGCTTAAATGCATTGTTAATTGCTTTGGATTAAAGCATCTGCAAAATTAATAAATGTTGCCTAATCTCAGTGGTAGGACTTTAGTTTGTTTGATTTTGTTGCCTTGCCCGGCTGGATTGAAAATTGACCAGATATTTTATTCAGACCCATTTTATTTTAGGTGGCCTTAACTACTATGTACTTAACCATTTGATACAATGTACTTAGTATGTACATATATGTTGCTGCATTGTAATTACATTTGTAGTTACACTATTAAATTTACCCCTGACCTTAACCCAACCCTTACCCCAAAACCTAACTCTAACCTCTAATCCTAACTCTAACCCTAACCTTACTCCTAAACATACCCGTACCTCAACCTCAGTAGCAGCAAATGTGGGAATTTTGCAGAACAACATGTAGTTACACAGTAAATACATAGTCTTGTTTGTATTTATTGTTTGTACATAGAAGTTAAGGCCACCTAATATAAATTGTGACCTGTTATTCTTTGATAAAGTGATCTCAACTTGTAAATAAACCCAGTACCTGCTTTACAAACAGTGGAATGCATTGACATGCCATATCAATGTCAAATCAAATCAAATCAAATCACTTTATTGTCACACAGCCATATACACAAGTGCAATGGTGTGTGAAATTCTTGGGTGCAGTTCCGATCAACATAGCAGTCGTGACAGTGATGAGACATATACCAATTTACAATAACATCAAATTAACACAACACAATTTAAACATCTGCTATACACATAATTACACTCAACAATATACAAATAATAACATACACTGTACAGTATACAATATGCACTATATAGATACGCATGATTCAATAAAAATACAAAATAAAAATATATAAAAAAGTATATATAGTATAAATAGAATGTACAGTATTGTACTGTATTGACTTTCAGCTGTTGGTTGATAGTCAGTTGTTAAGAGAGAATATATATAATAATTATATAATTTATGACAGACCGGTGTGAGATATAAGAGTAATGGTTATAAAGTGCAGTGCTGATGTATTTGATCGTGGGAGATCAAGAGTTCAGAAGTCTGATTGCTTGGGGGAAGAAGCTATCATGAAGTCGGCTGGTGCGGGTCCTGATGCTGCGATACCACCTACCTGATGGTAGCAGTGAGAACAGCCCATGGCTCGGGTGGCTGGAGTCTGGATCTGATGATCCTCCGAGCTTTTTTCACACACCGCCTTGTATATATTTCCTGGAGGGAGGGAAGCTCACCTCCGATGATGTGTCTGGCAGTTCGCACCACCCTTTGCAATGTTTTGCGGTTGTGGGCGGTGCTATTGCCGTACCAAGCGGAGATGCAGCCAGTCAGGATGCTCTCTACAGTGCAGGTGTAGAACCGTGTGAGGATGTGGCGGTTCATTCCAAACTTCCTCAGCCGTCTCAGGAAGAAGAGGCGCTGATGAGCCTTCTTCACAACGACTTCAGTGTGGATGGACCATGTGAGTTCCTCAGTGATGTGGACACCCAGGAACTTGAAGCTGTTGACTCTCTCCACTGGTGCTCCATTGATGGTGATGGGACTGTGTTCTCTGTCTTTTCTCCTGAAGTCCACCACAAGCTCCTTTGTCTTACTGACGTTGAGGGAGAGGTTGTGCTCCTGACACCAGTGTGTCAGAGTGTGCACCTCCTCTCTGTAGGCTGTTTCATCATTGTCAGTGATCAGACCTACCACCGTCGTGTCATCAGCAAACTTAATGATGGCATTGGAGCTATGTGTTGCCACACAGTCATGTGTGTACAGGGAATACAAGAGTGGGCTGAGAACACAGCCCTGCGGGGCTCCAGTGTTGAGGGTCAGTAATGAGGAGATGTTGCTGCCTATTCTAACCACCTGGCGTCTGCTTGACAGGAAGTCCAGGATCCAGCTGCACAGCGAGCTGTTTAAGCCCAGAGCCCGGAGTTTCTCATCTTGCTTGGAGGGCACTATGGTGTTGAATGCTGAGCTGTAGTCTACAAACAGCATTCTGACATAAGTGTTCTTTTTTCCAGGTGGGAGAGAGCAGTGTGTATTGTAGATGCAATGGCATCATCAGTGGAGCGGTTGTTGCGGTAAGCAAACTGCAGCGGGTCAAGAGAGAGAGGCAGCACAGAGCAGATGTAATCTCTGATTAGTCTCTCAAAGCATTTGCTGATGATGGGGGTCAGAGCAACAGGACGCCAGTCATTTAAACAAGTTATTTTTGATTGTTTTGGAACAGGCACAATGGTGGATGTTTTAAAGCATGTGGGGACTACAGACAAAGAGAGGGAAAGGTTGAAAATGTCCGTAAAAACACCAGCCAGCTGGTTCGCGGACGCTCTGATGACGCGGCCCGGAATGCCGTCTGGGCCCGCGGCTTTGCGGATATTCACCCATCAGAAGGATCGGGTTACATCCGCTACAGAGACGGAGAGTGAACTAACCTCTGTAGCTTCAGCCGCGAGAGCTCTCTCCACGAGGGCGGTGTTATTTCCCTCGAAACGAGGATAAAAATTATTTAGCTCATCCGGGAGAGAGGCAGCGGTGTTCATGGTGAAGTTTTTATTCCCTTTAAAGTCTGGATCGTTCTGAGGGTGGGTGCTTCCTGTTTCAATTTCTGCCTGTAAGCGGGGAGAAGCAGAATGGAAGAGTGGTCCGATTTGCCAAATGGTGGGCGGGGGAGGGATTTGTAGCCATCCCGGAAGGAAGAGTAGCAATGGTCCAAAACCCGGTCCCCTCATGTGTTGAAACTAATGTGCTGGTGGTATTTTGGTGCGACTGATTTGAAACTGGCTTTATTAAAGTCCACGGTCACAATGAACGCGACCTCAGGGTGCATGGTTTCCTGCTCACTTATACTCCCATACAGTTCCTTGAGTGCCCGGTCTGTGTCGGCTTGTGGGGGAATGTACACAGCAGCGATAATGACCGCTGTGAATTCCCTCGGTAGCCAGAATGGTCGACACAGAAGCATAAGAAATTCCAGATCAGGAGAGCAGAAAGACTTGATAGAATGTACGTTCCTCTGATCACACCAGGATTTGTTGATCATAAAACATACACCAGCACCTCTGCTTTTACCTGAGAGGTCTTTCACTCTGTCCGCTCGGTGCACGGAGAACCCCGCGGGTTCAATGGCTGAGTCTGGAATCTCCGCAGACATCCAAGTTTCCGTAAGGCAGATAATGCAGCAGTCCCTTGTATCTCATTGGAAAGAGATCCGCGCTTTCAGCTCGCAGAGCTTGTTATCCAGAGACTGAACATTTGCCAGTAGAATAGTGGGTAGCGGGGGTCGATTTGCGCGGCGTCTTACTCTGATGAGAACGCCGGCTCTGTTTCCCCTTTTCCTTTTGCGTTTCCGCGGCCGTGCTGCCCAGACAAAGGGCTCCGCTTGCGTGTTTGTAAACAGCGGGTCGGCATTGAGGAATGTGAAGTCCGGTTTACGGTGTGAAATTGCTGAAACAATGTCCAAAAGAGTTTGTCTGTCGTAGACAATAAGGCAGACAACATCCAAGACAAAAAACATAAGAATTGTGAACAAAACAAACAAAACATTACTATGTTGTGTCGGAGCTCGCAACGCAGCAGCCATACTCGGCGCCATCTTGAGTCGTAACAATGTAATTCCTAGAGCTCCTGGAAATCCAATAGTGATGGAGAGGTTGTTCAGATTAAGCAATTAAATGCAATTAACAAATGGTTTAATTATAGTTTTCTCTTCATATTAAGCTGGGATAGGAGAAAGTATTTTAACATCATTACGCACATCAGGTTAAAAAAAAAATGTTTTGATTCACTGTGATTGTATGATTTTTGAGATATCTATATTGTCATTATTAGTTATTACAAATTTACAATGTAGATTAAATGGTGTATTTTCACAGAGACATCAATCCCAATTTCATTTTCAATGAAACTTTGGTATATATTTGGTTTTATACTCTATATTTATACAGTATATATGCCTACTGTCTAACTGATAGTAAATTATCCACACAAAAAATAAAAAATAAAAAAAAATTAAGAAGTGTAAGGGGGCCATTCATACCGAACTAGTTTTTGCACCCGTTCATGCTATTTTTCAGTTGTTTTCTTATGTAAACATGTACTAGATGATGTCTTTGAATGTTGCACCGTGTCTTGCTGTTTTTCAGCATGTCATGCAGGAGCAACATGCTTTTTAGACATTGTGTCAAAGTAGAAGGACTCGAGACACTTGCGTTCTGTTCTATTTGTGGTGTTGCATCTAGCTTTTTTTAGCACAAGGACGCAATTGGTGAAGGGATGTACTAGTAAGAGCAAATGCATAAAATAAAATAAATAACAACAAACATATTGTTTCTGTACATTTGGACATTTGCATGTGAATTAACAGTTAAAGTAAATACTGGAACACCCCTTGTGAAATCTAGACTGTACTTGTTCAACTGGAATGTCTCGTCACCCTACACTTTAGAAATTAAATAATGTATTAACTTTCACCATTTAGCATATTTGTGGTGATGGCTTGTGTGTAATCTCTGGCATTGCAAGAGCTTTAACAATAGCCATTCTTCAGGTCACTATCTGTTTTCCATTGTTGATAATTTGGTCTTGTTGAGGGGTTAAAAAACACCCTGTAGACATCCTTGTCTACTGTAAAGGGTTCAACAAGTGCACTAGATTGTTTCATTTCTTGAGTGAATGCTTGATCTCCATTGTTCAATGTCCAGCAGTATCTTCCAGGCTTGTGTACTAACATTACAACAGACTGTCTAGCTGTAGCAAGCACATATTCATGCTCCTCACACTGAGTTGTGTCCAGTCTAAAGGAGGGAATGAAGTATGTAAGACCTTCTGAGAGATGAACAAGCTTGACATTTAATGTGTGGAGAAATTGTTTAATGGTCAATGTTCTTGTTTGTAGCAGACTTGAACTATTGGCAAATCTTTGTATTAATAAGGATGTTTAAAATACCTGGAGGAAGCTATGCGCTAACATCTCAATGGCATTTGTTCAGATGTTGCCTGCCCCTCCACAAGTATGCAACCTGCATGCTGGCACCTGTGCTCATGGCCACAAGAACGAGCACAATCCCTCAGTAGGGACCTTCAAGGGGCATAAAAACAGCAAATGGAAAAATATACAGTTGAAGTCAGAGGTTTACATACACTTAGGTTGAAGTCATTAAAACACATTTTTTAACCACTCCACAGATTTAATATTAGCTAAACTAGTTTTGGCAAGTCATTTAGGACATCTACTATATGCATGACATGAGTAATTTTTCCAACAATTGTTTACAGACAGATAATTCTTACAGACAGATTTCACTTTTAATTGACTATATCACAATTCCAGTGGGTCAGAAGATTACATACACTAAGTTAACTGTGCCTTTAAGCAGCTTAGAAAATTCCAGAAAATGATGTCAAGCCAGTTAGCTTCTGATAGGAGGTGTACTGAATTGGAGGTGTACCTGTGGATGTATTTAAAGGCCTACCTTCAAACTCAGTGCCTCTTTGCTTGACATCATGGGAAAATCAAAAGAAATCAGCCAAGACCTCAGAAAAAAAATAGTGGACCTCCACAAGTCTGGTTCATCCTTGGGAGCAATTTCCAAATGCCTGAAGGTACCACATTCATCTATACAAACAATAGCACGCAAGTATAAACACCATGGGACCACACAGCCATCGTACCGCTCAGGAAGGAGACACATTCTGTATCCTAGAGATGAATGTAGTTTGGTGCGAAAAGTGCAAATCAATCCCAGAACAACAGCAAAAGACCTTGTGAAGATACTGGAGGAAACAGGTAGACAAGTATCTATATCCACAGTAAAACGAGTCCTATATCGACATAACCTGAAAGGCTGCTCAGCAAGGAAGAAGCCACTGCTCCAGAACTGCCATAAAAAAGCCAGACTACAGTTTGCAAGTGCACATGGGGACAAAGATCTTACTTTTTGGATAAATGTCCTCTTGTCTAATGAAACAGAAATTGAACTGTTTGTCGATAATGACCATTATGTTTGGAGGAAAAAGGGTGAGGCTTGCAAGCTAAAGAACACCATACTTATTTTCTTGTAAATAGGAAAATAGGGAAAGGGAAAGGAGTGTTGTTTCTGTTAATGTTGGCAAATCATGGATTCTATTGGGGAGAGCAAATTGGACTTGCTTGTGACCTGGCAGAGGACAAAAAAACATCAGCCTGAAAATTATTATATGCTGATCTGTTTTTGAAATACAAATAAAAGTTGTTTGTTGTTTAATTGGTCATGTAAGAATTTGAACTGGGTGAATCTGCAAAAGTCTCACAAAACAACAGTGTAAAAAAGATTTGCTTGACTTTTTTGTACCATGAAAAGTCTTATTGAGTCTTCATACTAAGAACTAACTTGTATTAATGCTACCTTTAAGTCAACATGATCATACGGGAAATTGGCATGTTGCTTCCGAATGTTCAAGTACCCTAAAAATCGACGCCATTCTTCTGAATTACAGACAAGCATCATCCCCCATCAGACATTTTTGCATTAATTCAAGTGTGTTCACCTTCCCCTTTGGTCCTTTAGCATGTTGCACAAGTAACATCCAAGACACGGGTTAATGTCCCATGGAAACCCGGAAGTAATAATTATCACATAAACAACAATGAACATATGAAGGTTGCATTTTCACTTGAAAGTTACATTTTTACTCCATTAATGGCTAGGTTTAGGGTTGGGGTTTGGGTTAGGGTGTTGAGTTAATAAAATATGCATTCTTGTTGACTGTATTACGTAATTTGCTGTGGACAGTGGTTTGAATTTTGGTTAGCACAGACTGATTTTAGCTGGAGAACTTTCGACCCACTGTCACTGAATTTACAGTGTGATCAGTCTGTTAAAATCATGTTAGAATAATAATATTTATGAGATAGGAATACATGAATAATTTGTTTTTATTATTTGTACTGTTAAGGAAGTATAGTGATAAAGCTGGCCAGATGCTACTCATTTAGCTTTTGCGACAAAACTGCATTTCCCATCATTCTCTGTGGATGCAAGAGAATAATAAAATATATATAGCATCAATTGCACATCTAATGAACATCATTGCTTTTCATTTTGTTATAATGGTGCTAAAAGATTCCTATCTTAACAATAAATTAAAAAGAGAGAAAGAAATAGGAATTTGCACATAATTTTTTTCCAGCTATAATCCCTTAAAAATAACTTCTTACTACTCATGAGTATGGTTCCCAGGAGGACTTGAAGGCAGCACAAGTTTCTTTTTTTTTTAGTTTTCCTGCAAGATGAGTGAAACTGAAAAGTTTTGACTTTCTTGTCAAACATGTGGGTGTTGGTATGTCTGCTTGCATGTCGATAGGGGCTGTGGTATGCCACAGTTACAGTGAATTAAAAAAATCACTCAGTGCTGGCAATATATCTCGCCTTTTGAAGCGACCCACAAACCACAGCTCATGTTAATCCATGCATCATACCGTCTGCTGGATATAAGAGGAGCACACTTTTCTGTCTGAGGTTTATGCCACTGTCTCACACATTAACATTTATTAATATTGTTAATCTCTGATCAGTGGCGTAACTTTGATCTTAAGGGCCCCAGTGCAAGGCACCGATTGGTGTTGGTGGCAATGTGTTTCGCTGTCCCTTTTTGCACATCGTGGCACCGTTTCATGGCCCCCTTCATCATATTGCAGCACCATTTCACGGTGAAAGTTCTGGTTCTCCCAATGGCCAGTCCGCAGCTGCTTTCCAGCCTCCATCTCTCCCCACACACCAGTGCGGCTGCACACTCTGCACTGCCTGTAGTTACACTCTCTGATTATCTGGAATTATCTTTATCTGAACATTTAGCATTCATTCAAAAGTCAAGTCATTTTTTATTTGTATAGCACTTTTCACAATACACATTGTTTCAAAGCAGCTTCACAGAAAATCATACTGTAATGTCTGTAAAGTATCAAATGTCTTAAAGTCTCTAGTGAACATAATTGAAAAGCTTCATAGAAAATCATGCCTTAATTTTCTTTTTTTTTCTTCTTTTTTTTTTTTGTCTTAATCTTAAAGGGAAAAGAAACATAAAGAACTGTCTCTCAGGCTCAGATTTTGTCATTATTTATGTTATTAATGATAATCTATAATCAAATACATGTTAGAGATTGGGGCATTCAGTTCCATGGATTTTAATAAAAAAATTATCAACAAAATGGAAGGAAATAAATTCCAGTTCCAGCAAATGTCTTTTTAGGGAACAGATGTGTTCTAATTTGGGACAAAGCAATGTTTTTGTTTATTAAATCCAGGATGTATAAGAGATCATTCCCATAAGCACTTGAACCAGTGCTCACTGGTGACTTTAGCCAGCCAGGAATGTCCCACTTGAGATCAGAGACAACCCATCATCTAGCCTACTGACAGTTTGGGTTGACTAGAATAAAAAAGCAATAAAATGTTAGCGCTGTGTCAAAACAAACTACAGTTTCATAATATGTTTTATTGATAATAGTATTATTTTTATTGTGGGGTATAGCTGTCTTTGCAGAAGGCAGAATCACTAGTGAAAGGATTTCTCTGTGCTTGAGTGAGTGTTTGGATTCAGTACCACCTGCCAGACACTGGCCCTTTCTCCACTGGCTTGCTTTTGGGCCTGGTGTGTGAATCTGCAGGAGTGACTTGAGTTGAATAAGAAAGACTGTCAAGAACACAAAGTGTCTGTTATCCTCTGTAACTTCATAAATACACAAAGTAATGATACGTGGTATGAAGTGAATGTGTCTGTCTGTGTTTACATGTGTACACGTGTTTGTGTGCAGAGGACTAAGACAAACTTGCTATACATTTGTGATATGGGAAAAGAACAGGCTATATTGGGGTGAATCTCATGAAACCTTTCAAAAACATGTACAGGTCTTAGTTTTAACCCCAGAATTAAAATGAAAAAATAAGAAAATATATATATTTTTTTTTAAATAAGCCTTTTTACGACCATTAAGATTTGTTTGTATAATAGTGACAAGAATCTAATGAGAATCACCATTAAGAATAAACTCAATGTTAAACTCAAAATGAACTCAAAAGTAAAACATCCAAATCCATAATGCTAATGACAATTTGGTGGTAAATGTGTTTAATTGTCATGATAATAAAGTAACATTGCAAAAATCTTAATGTTCCTAAAATATAGGCTTCAAAATCACCTGATAACATTGCATAGACTTAACATTGACGAGAAATTTGTGGGATCATATCTCCGGATCAGAATGCCATTGAGACATGGGGCTTGGACCGTTTTAGTCGGGTTAGCAAGCAGTTTTTATGTATCCCCTTTGAAACTTCCTAGACATGCCCTAGCAACCATCTAGAGCACCCTAGTAACCAACCCCAATGACTTTGATTCAAAATGGCTAAGAGGTGTATCTCCAGATCAGAATGTCATAGAGACATGGGGGTGGGCTCTTTTGACTCAGGCTAGCAAGCAGCTTTTTTAGTATAACCCTGGAAACATCCTGTTTGAGATTTTCACGGACAGGATATCGAGGCACAGCCGAGGTCAGGAGGGCATTCTATGTGGGTGCCGGAAGGTGATGTCTCTGCTTTTTGCGGATGATGTTGTCCTTTTGGCACCGTCACATGGATGCCTCCAGCACGCGCTGGAATGGTTTGCAGCCAAGTGTGAATCAGTTGGTATGAGGATCAGCACCTCCAAGTCTGAGTCCATGGTTCACTCACGGAAAAGGATGGCATGCCCCCTTCAGGTAAGGGGAGAAAATTTACCCCAGGTAGAGGAGTTTAAGTACTGTATCTTGGGGTCTTATTCACGAGTGAGGGGAGAAGGGAGTGTGAGATCGGCTGCAGACTGGGAACAGTGGCAGCAGTAATGCGGTCGCTGTACCGGACAGTAGTGGTGAAGGGGGAGCTGAGCCATAAGGCAAAGCTCTCTATTTGCCAGTCGGTCTACATCCCTACCCTCACCTATGGTCACAAACTCTGGGTAATGACCGAAAGAATAAGATCACGGATACAAGCGGCTGAAATTAGTTTTCTCCACAGGTTGGCAGGACTCACTCTTCATGACAGGGTGAGGAGTTCGGCCATCCGGGAGGAACTCAGAGTAGAGCCGCTACTCCTCCGCATTGAGAGGAACCAGTTGAGGTGATTCGGGCATCTGGTAAGGATACCCCCTGGGTGCCTCCCATTGGAGGTGTTCCAGGCACGGCCAACTGGGACAAGACCCCAAGGTCGGCCCAGGACCTGCTGGAGAGATTATATCTCCAAGTTGGCCTGAGGAAGTTGGAGGAAGTTGCAAGGGACAGGAATGTCTGTTCCTCTCTGCTCTCCCTATTGCCACCGCGACTCTAATGGACTAAGCGGTAAAGAAAATGGTTGGATGGACCCTGGAAACTGCCTAGCAACCAGATGGGGTCACCCTTGTAACCATAATGCAGTACCCATATCTCTACACCAAAACATCATAGAGACTTGGGGGTGGGTTCAATTAACTTGCAAGCTGTCTTTAAGTATCACATTGACAACTGCCTAGCCACACCCTAGCAACCATCCAGTGCACCCTAGCAACCATGAGAAACATGCTCTAGCCATGTCTTGACATCAGAACATTGTAAAAACATGGGAGTTGGTACTTTTGACTCAGGCTGTCAAGTAGCCTTTCATTGCTGTCCGATGAAAAACAATGTTGACTTTTTACCATAGATGAAATGCGCCAAATGATCTCTTCCTACTGTATGAATTGTGCATCAAAATGACCAATGAAAAGATATTTAATCAGGCTATCTGTTTAACAAGTATCTCCATTGGCCTTGAGAAGTGTCCATCAAAACTGCGTATGTCCCGCCCTTATGTTTTAAATAGCGTCAACTAATTTACCTCAGCTGTCCGGCTGAAGTGTAGTGAAGAGATTTCCTACATCGCACTGGCTCTGAGATTTCCCTGACAACCAAAGCCATTCATGCACGCACAATGTCATGTGGCTTTAAAAAGTAGACTATACCAGCCATATACAGTTGCCAGATTCCATCTTCGCGAAACTGCAAGTGAAAGCTAATTCTGACAATTTATGCGTTGGACCCAGAAAAAACGCATCTCGAGACCGAACTGTCCACTCAACAACTCGGCTAGAAACCCTAGTCATAAAACTGATTTTGATCTAAAATAGTAAGTGAAACCTCAGAGTACAAAAATAGATTCTATAGCAAACAATAACCTACCAACTGAATTTTGGGAACACAAACAGTTAGACTCCAGTCTGTAACTGAACATGTGCCATTGGAACCCATGATAAGAAAACTGTGCATGTCCACTTTTGGAAACAAAAATCCATGCAAGTCCAATTCAAATATCGAACGTTCACTAATAGATGTGTAATGATAGAATTCTGTTTATGGCACTAAAGGTGACCAATTACTTAATTAATAATAATTTTTTGGAGATATGTGCTTTTCATCAGATAGGTTTGTGGAATCACCCTGGTAACTGCCTAGCAACTAAGTGGAACACCCTATCAACCAAACTGCAACTTCCTTATCTCTGCACCAGAACATTGTAGAGACTTGCGGGTGGGCTTATTTGACTAGATAGAAAGCAGCCTTTTTATTATTACACTGACAACTGCCTAGCAACCATATGTAACACCCTAGTAACCGCAAACCACACCGATATCGCTGCATCAGAACATCTTACAGACATTGGGGTGGCGTCTTTCAACTTGGAGCAGTTGGTGGGACATTGTAGTGTGGAATTTTGCCACGGAAAGCACCACTCACATTTTCTTTTAATTGTATTATAAAACACTAATAACAAATGCTAAGAATTTCAGATAGAAATATTCACACAACCCACTTTGCAATGTCAATAATGAACATGCACACTCTGGATCTGATGCTTGAAGTCTCTGTGTCTTTTCTGTGCTGGTGTGGACTCATATTTACTTTCAGTAATCGTATTTGTATCTGTTTCTCTGTGTAGGTGCAGTTCAGAGCGGCGTAAGGAGAAGTCTCGCGATGCCGCACGCTTCAGGCGCAGTAAGGAGACGGAAGTGTTTTATGAGCTCGCACACCAGCTGCCCCTCCAACACAGCATCACCTCACACCTGGACAAAGCCTCCATCATGAGACTAGCCATCAGCTTCCTGCGCACACGCAAACTCCTCGCCTCAGGTACACAGACACACACACACACATATTATGAGTCTGGACATAGACACAGCACATACAAACATACTAAATCACATCTGGGCAATCAAATGTGGGATCCTGCCAGGCACAATTGCTGCACAATTTATGTTAATCTGTTTTATTTACATACAGCACCCGGGGAAAGGGCCATTTCATTCCCCTTTAATGCACATTGTTGAACGACAATTAAGTTTGACATGAATATTTATGATTTAGTATTGTAACAATATACAGTATCAGTCAAACTTTTGGACATACCAACCAAATCATTACTATTGTTGCACATTTTAGAATTAAAGTAGGCATAAAATCTATAAAATAATACAAATGGAAGTATGGGTATTATTTAGTGATCAAAAACAGGTTACTAAATCAAAAGGGTTCAACTATGATGTTACTAAAACAATCTTATATTTCAGCTTCTTCAAAGTAGCTGCTTGTATTGGTATTTTCAATTTTAGATTTGTAAAGAGTCATATGTAAGCACAATTTACAGTGCATTCAGAAAGTATTCAGACCCCTTCATTTTTTCACATTTTGTTATGTTGCAGCCTTATACTAAAATGTAAAAATCAATCACATCAATCTACACTCCATACCCCATAAAGACAAAACAAAAAACAGATTTTTCATAACTTTGAAAATTGAAAACTGAAATATCACATTGACATAAGTATTCAGACCCTTAACTCAGTATTTAGTTGAAGCACCTTTGGCAGTGATTACAGCCTCAAGTCTTTTTGGGTATGATTTGATATGCTTTGCACACCTGGATTTGGGGATTTTCTGCCATTCTTCTCTGCAGATCCTCTCTAGCTCTGCAAGTTGGATGGGGACCATCGGTGGACAGTCATTTTCAGGTCTCTCCAGATATGTTCGATTGGGTTCAGATGCAGCTCTGGCTGGGTCACTCAAGGACAATCACAGAGTTGTCCCTAAGCCACTCTTGCATTGTCTTGGCTGTGTGCTTAGGTATATTGTCCTGTTGGAATGTGAACCTTTGGCCCAGTCTGTGGTCCTGAGCACTCTGGATCAGGTTTTCATTAAGGATATCTCTGTATTTTGCTGCATTCAGCATTCCTTCAAGCCTGACCAGTCCCCGAGTCCCTGCCACTGAAAAACACCCCCACAGCATGATGCTACCACCAACATGCTTCATCGTTGGGATGGTATTGCGCAGGTGATGAGCGGTGCCTGGTTTCCTCCAGACATGACGCTTGCAATTGAGGCCAAACAGTTCAATCTTCATTTTATCAGACAAGAGAATCTTGTTTCTGAAGTTTGAGAGTCCTTTAGGTGCTTTTTTTTGCAAATTTCAAGCAGGCTTTCATGTGTCTTGCACTGATAGCCCATAAAGCCCAGATCGGTGGAGTGTTGAGTGATGGTTGTCCTTCTGCAAGTTTCTCCAATCTCCACACATGATCTCTGGTGACCATCAGGTTCTTGGTCACCTCTCTTACCAAGGCCCTTCTCCCCCGATTGCTCAGTTTGGCTGGGTGGCCAGCACTAGGAAGAGTCTTGATTGTTCCAAACTTCTTCCATTTAAGAATTATGGAGGCCAATGTGCTCTTGAGAACCTTCAATGCAGCCGAAATTTTTTTGTAGCCTTCCCCAGATCTGTGCCTCGACACAATCCTGTCTCTGAGCTCTGCAGGCAGTTCCTTTGACCTCATGACTTTGTTTTTGCTCTGATATGCATTTTCAGCTGTGAGACCTTATATAGACAGTTGTGTGCCTTCCCAAATCATGTGCAATCAATGCAATTTGCCACAGGTGGACTTCAATCAAAGTGTAGAAGCATCTCAAAGATGATCCAGAGAAATGGGATGCACCTGAGCTAAATTTCAAGTGTCTTAGCAAAGGGTCTGAATACTAATGTCAATGTGATATTTCATTTTTTCTTTTTAATAAATTTGCAAAGTTATGAAAAATCTGTTTTTGCTTTATTATTATGTGGTATGGAGTGTATATTGATGTGGAAAAAACAAAACAATATAAAGCATTTTAGCATAAGGCTGCATCATAACAAAATATGAAACAAAAAGAAGGGGTCTGAATACTTTCTGAATGCGCTGTATATTTGTCTATAAAGCTAATTTCAAGCATTTAAGCATAAGCCTTTAAAATTTAAGAAACATATATTCAGTCAAGTGTGTCCAAACTTATGACTGATAGTGTATCAATTTAAGATTATTTTAACATATATAATAATAATTATGTATAATAATTATTTAAATAATGCATGTATTATTTTATGTCAATAAAAAAAAACTCAAACCTATTATTGCAGAGATTTGTTCCACTAATTTGACTATTTATTATAGAGTGCAACTTGATAAGTAAAGCTAATCAAACAGGCAACTCCAGAGACACTGTTAGCAAAACATTACAGGTAGCCCATATGGCTGTGTTTGACGCCGTATCAAAATAAGAACCACCCTACAAATACACACTCTGATGATAATCAAATTGTAAAGCTCTAGTTTGATCTTTTATCTTTTATCTGGGTTCACCATCATTAGCATGGCACTGTTATGAGGAAATGTTTTGGTTGTGATGTCAGACTGCATCAAAGTTATTGTTGTATTATACAAACGAGGCGGCGCTTTATGTAAGGATATAATTGTGTTAGTGAATATTGAACCTGCTGTAACCCTGTCTGGGTTAATTATTGTTTGCTGTAAGTGCTAATCTTATAAATCAAAGCCAGCACCCATTGAATACAACATTTTAATAAAAACCCACAGAGTATATTTATTAACCGATATGGCAAACATCGACATAAATGAATGTGTGTATAGATGTTATGTTAAAGGGATTCAGTAAACATAAAAATTAAAATGTTGTTATCATTTACTCATCTTCATGTCGATCCAAACCCGTATGACTTTCTTTCTCCAGTGGAATACAATATTTTTGTTTTGTTTTGCTGAATTTTGACGCATTTTCCACCCAATGAAAGTGGATGGTGATTCAGGCTCTCAAGCACTAAAAATGACATAAAAGCCCCCCTAAAGGGTCATAAAAGTATAGTCCATATAAAGTGTGCACTATATAGTCTTCTAAAGTCATAGCTCATTGGATAGCTTTTTCTGAGAAACAGACTGAAATTTAAGTAATTATCTGCTGAAGATGTTCCTAAAATCTCCTCTGCCGTAGCTCTCAAATTTCAGGCTGGAGTAACTGAAACATTTAGAAACTAAGGACTTGAAGTGACTTGAAAGGCAAATCTTCAAATTGAAGTGTCACAACCTATTTAATAATTATTTCAATTATTGTTGGTACAGTAAAAAAAAAAAATGTGTTTTAACCACAGTGGCAGAAATCACACATTCACATTTGACCAATCCTAAATAAGTCACTTGTGTACAATGAACAGGTGTAATTGGAATGCTGAATATGTAGGCTGTAGTTAAATTAGCCAGTCATCTTTTATGATAGAGGCATCGCAATGCTGAAAGTCCTGCCTTATACTGAAGTTAAAAGAGCCAATCGCCTGTTTTTCACATGGGCATAAACCGTTCTGAAAAACGTTGTTTTTTTGTTTTTTATGTTAGGACACATTTGCCCTGATTTACTAAATGTTTGCTTGTAGAAAAAGTAATGCTGTTGATTTAATCAGAGCAATTCAGTCTTGCAGTGCCACCTTAATTTTTTTTGTAAGTCCCAGTCAGCACAACTACATATTTATATTAAATATAATTTAGAAAAAGGGGTCGTGGGAACCTTGGGCACATAGCCCGGTCGGGGTCTCAGGATCACGTGAGAGTAACCCGGACCGAACTCCTGGCACGTTTCGCTGACAGAGAACGCTCGCAGTTCACCTACCCTCTTGATGGAAGTGAGCGCAGTCAGGAGGGAAGTCTTCAAGGAGAGTGCCTTAAGCTCAGCTGACTGCAAAGGCTCAAAGGGGGCTCTCTGTAGACCCTGAAGAACTACAGAGAGGTCCCATGAGGGAACGAGGTGTGGTCTGGAGGGATTCAGCCTCCTGGCGCCTCTTAGGAACCTGATGATCAGGTCGTGCTTCCCTAAGGACTTACCGTCGACTGCGTTGTGGTGTGCTGCTATGGCGGCAACGTACACCTTCAAGGTGGAAGGGGACAGCCTCCCTTCCAACCTCTCCTGCAGGAAGGAAAGCACTGATCCGACTGCGCATCTCTGGGGGTCTTCGCGTCGGGAAGAACACCACTTAGCGAACAGACGCCACTTAAAGACATAAAGGTGCCTCGTAGAGAGGGCCCTAGCCTGAGTGATCGTGTCTACCACCGCAGGTCCCGTCCAGGGGCCAGACATGGAGATTCCAGAGGTCTGGTCATGGGTGCCAGAGGGTGCCCCGTCCCTGAGAAAGAAGGTCCATCCTCAGGGGAATTCGCCGGGGGGAGCTGTCGCGAGGAGCTTGAGGTCCGAGAACCACGTCTGGGTGGGCCAGTAGGGTGCTACCAGAACGACCTGCTCCTCATCCTCCCTGAACTTGCACAGGGTCTGTGCAAGCAGGCTCACTGGGGGAAACGCATATTTGCACTGGCCAGGGGGCCAGCTGTGTACCAGCGCGTCTATGCCGAGGAGAGCCTCGGTGAGGGCGTATCAGAGCGGGCAGTGGGAGGATTCTTGGGAGGCGAACAGGTCCACCTGCGCCCATCCGAATTAACTCCAAATCAGTTGGACCACCTGAGGGTGGAGTCTCCACTCTCCCCTGAGGATAACCTGCCGTGACAGCGCGTCCGCTGTAGTGTTGAGGTTGCCCGGGATGTGAGTGGCTCGCAACGACTTGAAGTGCTGCTGACTCCAGAGGAGGAGATGGCGGGCGAATTGTGACATACAACAAGAGCGCAGACCACCTTGGCGGTTGACATATGCTACCATTGCCGTGTTGTCTGTCCAAACTAACACGTGCTTGCCCTGGATCAACGGCCGGAACCTCCGCAGGGCGAGCAGAATTGCCAACAACTCGAGGCAGTTGATGTGCCAATGCAGTCGCGGGCCTGTCCAGAGGCTGGCGGCTGCGTGCCCGTTGCAAACAGCACCCCAGCCTGTTTTGGAGGCGTCTGTCATGACCACGACGCGCCTGGAGACCAGTTCTAGAGGAACACCTGCACATAGAAACGAGAGGTCGGTCCAATGGCTGAAAAGACGGTGACAGACTAGCATGATGACCACGCAATGTGTCCCATGGCGCCATGCCCATCTCGGGACTCGAGTTTGGAGCCAGTTCTGAAGCGGCCTCATATGCATCAACCCGAGTGGGGTGGCCACCGCCGAGGATGCCATATGCCCCAGGAGCCTCTGAAAAAATTTCAGTGGAACTGCTGTTTTATGTTTGAACGCCTTCAAACAGGCCAGCACCGACTGGGCGCGTTCGTTTGTAAGGCGCGCCGTAAAGGAGACTGAGTCCAACTCCAAACCGAGAAAAGAGATGCTCTGAACTGGGAGGAGCTTGCTCTTTTCCCAGTTGACCCGAAGCCCTAGTCGGCTGAGGTGTGAGAGCACCAGGTCCCTGTGTGCACACAACACATCCCAAGAGTGAGCTAAGATTAGCCAACCGTCGGGATAGTTGAGGATGCGAATGCCCACTTCCCTTAACGGGGCAAGGGCAGCCTCTGCGACCTTCGTAAAGACGTGAGGAGACAGGGACAGGCCGAAAGGGAGGACTTTGTACTGATACACCTGACCCTCGAATGCAAACCGCAGGAAGGGTCTGTGTCGAGGAAGGATCGAGACATGGAAGTACACATCCTTCAGGTCTACTGCCGCGAACCAATCTTGATGCCGGATGCTCACCAGAATGCGTTTTTTCGTCAGCATCTTGAACGGGAGTCTGTGTAAAGCCCGGTTCAGTACTCGCAGGTCCAAGATTGGCCGCAACCCACCGCCTTTTTTTGGTACGATGAAGTTGGGGCTGTAAAACCCTTTTATTCATCTCGGCTGGAGGGACAGGTTCTATCGCGCCCTTCTGTAGGAGGGTGGCGATCTCCGCGCGCAAGGTGGCAGCGTTTTTGCTCTTGACCAAGATGAAGTGAATACTGCTGAACCTGGGCGGGCGCCTGGCAAACTGAATCGCGTAGCCGAGTCGGACAGTCCAGATCAGCCATCGCGACGGATTGGAAAGCGCAAGAATAAACCCGTGGACGGTAGTCATGGTGACGACCGTACACACCGGGTATGTGACACAGGGAGGAAGGAAGCCGCTCTTTTGCTGGACTGTTGGGTAGCGGAGGGTTCCACTCTAACCCGACGCTCGCGGCCGCCCGGGAAAGCATGTCCGTCATTTCAGTATCGGCCTGTGACTGGGCAATCGTCCCCGAAGGGGGAAGCCCAGCTGAGGCTTCTGCGTCCGACTGGACAAGCCCGTTCTCCGATGCTTCACTCGAGAGCTCATCATCTTCGTGGGCTCCGAACAAGAAGCCAGACTCGCCGTGAGATGAGCCGGCGAACTCATCCGGAAGCCCAGTTGGGGCAGACGAGCGTGCTGGCGAATGGGAGGTCTGCGGGGGATACCTGGCGGAGACGATCCCATTGGGGTCCCCAAATCGCCCCCAGTGCTAGCCGTGCTGGCCTCATACCCGTAGGTAGAAGGACCGAGGCGGGGAGCTTTCTTACGAAAGCAAGCTGCAACTGCAACGTTGCCATGGTCATGTTCTCGCAGTGAGAACATGAACCATCCACAAACGCTGCCTCCGTGTGGGTCACGCCCAGACACAAAAGACAGCGATCATGACTATCCGAAGTTGAGAGATAACAACCAGAACCAAGAATAACACACAATCGGAAAGGCATCTTTAAAAAGGCGCGTCTTTAAAAAGACGTTCCGTGTGTGCCGCTCTTTTAGAGAAATATATACTCTTTTAGAGGAGGAAAAGCTCTTTCAGAAAATATACTCTCTTGTTTTTCTGCCAAAGCACCCAGGAACATTCTCTGCAGTGCACCAGTGCAGAGGTGGGAGAAGCCGCTGAAATGCGCCGTCAGATCCAGCAGAGGTGAAGATAAGTAGTATTCAGCTCAATGAGCATGACCGTTCAGCTCCGAAGAGAAAATCTGAATGAGTGGCTGCATACCAGCTCCTTTTATACCTGTATGTCTGGGGGAGTATGTCTTTTTATCAAAGACCAGAGCTGTCTCGGGCTCCCAAGAGTGACCCCTAGTGTCACTACATCGACACAACGTCGAGTGAGTGACAGATAGGGAAACATTGATTTCAGTCTTTAACATTTGTTGGAAATCAGGATTTTGCAAAAGGGATACATTAAAGCGCCAACTATATGATTTTTTTTCTCTGTATGTGGCAACATCTCTAAACTCACCAGGGCGTGATATGAGACTAAAATGTTTCCAATTGAGTAGTCAACAACAGATGAAATGAGGGATTTAGATATCAAGAACAAATCTACTGTTTTCTAGAATAAATCTTATGAACTGATGAACAAAATTTATAGTCCCTACCAGATGGGTTCAAAAGTTGCCAGATATCTGCAAGACCAAGATTTTTACACATCCTGTGAAGCGTCAGTGTTGCTCTAGGGGGCTTACACACTTTTGCTTCACTATGATTAAGGATTGAGTCCATCAATAAATTAAAGTCTCCTCACAATATTATATCATGAGGGGTGCCAGCGGTTTGCAACATCCCTTCAAGATCTATAAAAAAGCCCTGATCATCAACGTTAGGTGCGTAAATATTAGCCAAAATCAACCTTTGCCCCTGAATGTCTGCTAAAACAATAATGACTCTTCCTATTTTATCTTTAATCTGTTTGAAAAATTTGAATTGTTGATGTTTATTTATCAGTATAATGACTCCACTACTCTTACTTGAACCAACACTAAAGAAAACATGTCCACCCCATATCTTCCCAAATTTTTCAGCATCCTGTGGGGAAAGATGCATTTCTTGAAGAAAGACTATATAATATTTATTACGCTTAAGAAAATAAATAACCTTCCTTTTTTATGGGGTGCCCCAACCCATTCACATTCCATGTGGAGAGAGATAATCCACTCATATTAACATTTGACATATTGATATAATAAAAAAAAATTGTGTTTCAAAAGCAAGATTATACAGACCACATTCCCCATTAATGCAACAATCAAGCCCCGAACTTCCCCCCGAACAAAACAAACAGAAAAAAGAAAAACGTGCGCATTAACCCCACACACAACAGCGCCAACTGTAAAAGACATACTTTATGTGAGCATGTAGATATTTTGTGGTCATCCATAGTGTCAATTCTCAATCTGGCCAGGAACTTCAGTGTAAAAGTGATCTTCCATCAATGCAAAAGTTTCTTGGAGTGTCATGCCACAAAACAAATTCCAGCCACTAGGTGGAGCCAACGCAGAAAGAAACAAAAAATGGCGCCCAGCTTCCTTAGACAGTCGAGACACTGAACAGCGAGTCAGTTCATTCACATAAAAAACGGCCAACTCACCCATAGTTTGTATGAAGGCCAGTGCCTTTTTGGAGCATAAAAATACTTTGCTGCCGTCCTTGGTGTCTATTCTCAGTTTGGCCGGAAACATCAGTGCAAAAGCGATCTTCCGTTGATGTAAGAGTTTCTTACATTCCTTGAACCGATCACGTTTCTCTCTTGTCAAATTCGCAAAATCCGGGAACAAGAAAATATTGTGATTCTTCCAAGAAAGCTTTCCTTTGCTCCTCGCCTTGCGTAACACAAGATTTTATCGGATGATCTCAGAAATTTGGCCAGAATTGATCGGGCCTGTCTCCCTTAGCAGATCTCCATGCCGGATCCCTGTGAGCTCACTCGATTTCCAGCTTATGGCCTGTTATCTCGAGTAGACTCGGGAAGAGCTCCTCCAGGAATTTCACCATATCTCTGCCCTCTTCATGCTCAGGAATTCCAACAATCCATATATTGTTCCTTCAGTTCCTATTTTCGAGATCTTCCAGTTTTTCCAAAATATATTCCAAGTATGTTTTGGAGACGGGCGGATTAGCGGATAATTCCCTCTCCGATGACTCCAGATAATCGATTTGTTTCTCAACATCTGCCACTCTTGTGACCAACTCAGAGAATTTTGTTTGCATCGCCGTAATCGATTGACATATTACAGCGAGATCTTCCAAGTCAGCAACAACCTTCGTCAGCATCACCGAGATGTTGGACAGTTGACACTGGATTTCTTCTCCCGACATGCTTCCCAAATCGAGTCCCCGGCTCGCAGGGCTGCCAGAGGCCTCAGCTTGAGCACATAAGTGTCTTTTAATGTCTCCAGAGTCTGAGGATTTTGACTTCTTTGCCATGTTTACCTCAAAGAGCAAATATGTAACTGGATGTATCGAATCTCACCGGTTATAACATGAAAATAATCAAAAAACCAGCAAAGTGCGCAGAGCTAGCCTCTCACACGTCTGCTGCTTTTTTAATTTGGTGCTAGAAAATCACTTGCCATTATATCAAACACAGCTGAAAGCTATTTGATTTATTAAATTAAGCTTAACATTGTCTTTGTGTTTGAGTTGCCACAGTATGCAATAGACTAGCATGTCTTAGAGTCAATATTATGTCAAAAATGGCAAAAAAGAAACAGCTTTCTCTAGAAACTCGTCAGTCAATAATTGTTTTGAGGAATGAAGGCTAAACAATGCTTGAAATTGCCAAAAAACTGAAGATTTCATACAAAGGTGTACACTACAGTCTTCAAAGACAAAGGACAACTGGCTCTAACAAGGACAGAAAGAGATGTGGAAGGCCAGATGTAAAACTAAACAAGAGGATAAGTACATCAGAGTCTCTAGTTTGAGAAATAGACGCCTCACATGTCCTCAGCTGACAGCTTCATTGAATTCTACCCGTTCAACACCAGTTTCATGCACAACAGTAAAGAGAAGACTCAGGGGTGCAGGCCTTATGGGAAGAATTGCAAAGAAAAAGCTACTTTTGAAACAGAAAAACAAAAAGAAAAGGTTAGAGTGGGCAAAGAAACACAGACATTGGACAACAGATAATTGGAAAAGAGTGTTATGGATCTTAACCCTATTGAGCTTTTGTGGGATCAGCTAGACTGTAAGGTGCGTGAGAAGTGCCCGACAAGACAGCCACATCTATGGCAAGTGCTACAGGAAGTGTGGGGTGAAATGTCACCTGATTGTCTGGACAAAATGACAGCTAGAATGCCAAGGATCTGCAAACTTGTCATTGCTGCACGTGGAGGATTTTTTGATGAGAACTCTTTGAAGTAATTTAAGAAGTTCTGAATGTATATATATATATATGTATACAGTATATTATTATATTATAATTATATATTCAATAATTGTTTTCTTTATTTGGGGGCCTTTCTTTGAACAAAAGATGAGAACAAATGATGGCACCACAGATGGCTGCTTCGGTGTGGAGCTCTCTAGTGTTTTTGTTACTTTTGTTTGTTTGTCATGTTTTTTGTCACTCTTTCTTGATCAGTTTTACCAGAGATAAACTGCTGAATATTCGGCAGAGCATGCCTTTTTTGCCGTCATTTGGTTATTCAGACGTTTTATTAGACATCTTAGTTGGAGGCGCAGTGGTGCTCTACAAGCGATCCAAATGACACGCTAGGGAAGCAAGCCGTCGTGCTTGTGAAGCTTCGTCAATGCAGTTTTATGACTCCACTGTCAAGTTTTCATCTGGCGAATGTCCACTCCCTCACCAAAAAAATAGACGAACTTCTTCTGCTCACTCAAACAAATAAGGACTTTTCTAACTCCTCTGCTCTGTGTTTCACGGAAACCTGACTGAATGAAGCCATCCCGGACAGCGCGTTTCATCTGCCGGACTTCCAGCTGTTCAGAGCGGGGAAAGCGAGAGGTGGTGGAACATGCTTTTACATCAACGAATGTTGGTGTACAGATGTAACAGCATTGAAAAAGATGTGCTGTCCTAGTTTAGAAGTGCTCTTCATCAACTGTAAGCCTTTCTACTCACCGCAGGAGTTTTCCTCATTCATTCTGATGAGTGTGTACATTCCGCCAAAATGCGTGCATGAACGCAGCTTCACATCACAGACAGGGAGCAACAACACCTGGACTCACTTATTAATATTCTGGGAGATTTTAATAAAGCTAACCTCACCCATGAACTGCCAAAATACATACAACACATCACGTGCCCCACCAGAGACAGAAATATACTGGACCACTGCTACACCACTCTAAAGGTTGCATATCGCTCTGTCCCACGTGCAGCTTTAGGACTCTGATCACTGTCTGGTTCATCTTCTCCCGACCTACAAGCAGAAACTAAATTCAGCTAAACCTGTAGTAAGTGTTGTAAAGAGATGGACTAATGAAGCTGCAGCCACAGACCTGGATGAGCTCACAGATGCTGTTATATCATATATCAGTTTCTTTGAGGATATTTGCATACCTACTAGGACATTTTTATCATTCAATAATGATAAACCATGGTTTTCAGGAAAACTCAGACAGTTTTGACTTGCCAAAGAGGATGCTTACTGAAGTGGGAATAAAATATTGTACAACCAGGCCAGGAACACACTTACTAAGGAAATCAGAGTGGCTAAAAGAAGCTACTCAGAAAAGCAGAAAAAAATTTTTTCAGCCAACGATCCTGCATCTGTGTGGAAAGGCCTGAAAATCATCACCAAGTACAAAACACCTTCCCCTCGCTCTGTAGAGAGTCAACTAATGGCTGATGAACTGAATGTGTTTTACTGCAGGTTTGAAAAGCCCAGTCTCACAACCCTCCCCCGCTCTGATCTTCACTTCCCACACACACCAACACCTCCTGGAACACCCCTCCTCCCCCATTCTGCTACTCAGTCTGCACTTATGATCTGTGAGGAGGATGTGTGCCAGGTCTTTCGGAAACAAAAGTCTAGGAAAGCTTCAGGCCCAGATGGTGTTTCACCTGCCTGTCTGAAAGTCTGCATTGACCAACTGGCCCCCATCTTCACACAGATCTTCAACAGATCACTGGAGCAGTGTGAAGTTCCCTGCTGCTTCAAATGGTCCACCATCATTCTGGTCCCCAAAAAACCCAAAATCACAGGACTTAATGACTACAGGCCTGTCACTCTCACGTCTGTGGTAAAGAAGTCGTTTGAGAGACTGATTTTGGCCTACCTGAAGGACATCACTGGACCCCTACTGGAACCCTTCAGTTTGCTTAACGAGCAAACAGGTCTGTGGATGATGCTGTCAATATGGGACTGCATTATATCCTGCAAAACCTCAACAGACCTGGGACTTACGCAAAAATCCTATTTGTGGACTTCAGTTCAGCTTTCAAAACCATCATGCCTGATCTTCTCTCATCCAAATTGACCCAGCTTTCCGTGCCCACTCCAATCTGTCGATGGATCACCAGCTTTCTGACAGATAAGCAGAACAGCTGGCTGTCTGGTGCAGTCACAACAACCTTCATCAGTGGAGATGATAGTGGTCTTCAGCTTCATAGCAGCTTCACTGGTTATAAAAGGAGCAATCCAATATTCCTGATCTCTCCACTAAGGAAATTATTATGAGCATCTAAACTACTCTACAATTGAATCTCCTCTCTTGCATAGACGCTCAGTATCAACACATCTGGTTAAGTCACTTTAGGTTTTAGCTAGTAGTGTTGAACAACTTTGTTATTGTTTACATCCTTGAAATGGTCTATACACGTGTATTCTGATCAACTGCTTATTCAGCTTATTGCTAAACAGCAGTGATTTCATGTAGATTTGCAGTAATCTTAAAAAAATACCAGTTATAATTGTCGTTAATAATAAATGCCCTATCTACAATATATAAAAAAGACAAAATTGCCTTTATTGTAGTGAGAGCCATAAGTGAGTGGTATGGTTACATTTGGTACAATTATCACATGCAAAAGCCTGTTTTGGAGGGTGTGTCCAACATATTTGCACATGTGGTTATTTGCACAGTTTTTCTTAGTAAATCATCTGCAATAGGCCCACAAAGTGCACACGCAGTTTGATCCTAGTGAATTGGATCTTAGTAAATAATGACCTATGTCTCTAAGAATTACTTAGTTGTCATGTAATATCTCATATATGGCAAACAGAAACAGAACTGCCACTGGTGCCCCCTTAAAAAAAAGGTGCAGGTGCCCCTGTGCTTAGTTACATGGTACAAACAGAAAAGGATAGTGAAAGAGAGAGTGAAAGAGAGAGGGAGAGTGGGGATACAGACATTGAAAAGCAGCCCTGTCAGTATGAGATGGCACATCAGATTGTGTTATCTTCAGGTCTATGAGCTCCGTGCTGGAAGCATGATTGGTGCTTTCTTTAAGGCTGGCACTTTCCATCTTGGGCCAGCCAAAACACAAGCCAACCCTGGCGCCACATTCATCCCTTCCTCCTCCTCCAAACATCACCCTACCCATGCTGAGGGCGCATGGGAAACACCTTTTACATAAGATCCTCCGTCCCCTATAAGCACTGATGTATAGAACTGATTTAATCACCAAGTGAATCACTCTTTTCACCCATGCAAGGGCTGCTTGATAAACGTCTGTTAAGAAATAAGTTGTTTGTGAGACGCAAACACATTGACATCAGTGCATTAAAGACTTTTGTTATTTTAAGTATGATTCTTTTGAGACACATTTCACAACTAAATACAGTGGCCCAAAAATAGTATGGACACTTTAATATGTTTAAATATATAAGCCACACTTAAATATGTTTTAATGTCTTCAGCTTGAACAAAAAAATAATCAAATCATGTGGCATTCAAAACATGTGGTGTTTTAAAGAAAAAGAGCACAAATAGTTTTAAAGAAAAATATTTCAAGAAAATATATTTTGTAAGGTTTCAAGCTATAAAACAATAGATATATTGTTCAAATAGTATTCTGACACTTCCTTGTTGTCAGATGTTATTGGAACATGTCCATTGGTAGTATGATGAACTACACCTGTGGATGCTCTACTAGGACACCTGTGTGAACTTGAGGAGAACTGACTTCATACATCCTCTAAAAATTAATTGGGATGAGTTGATTTGAAGTCATTGAAAAAAAAATGGTTGAGAAAAGTCAAGTTAGCTTACCTGAGAAAAGCATAATTTGTTTGCAAATGCTACTTTTTGATATTTTGATATCTTTGCAATGACATTTTTACATTTTCAAATGTGACTTAGATGTAAATGTGAGTATCTAAGTGCTTTTTAGGGGTCACTGTATGCTTATGTAAAATTGGATAATTTTTATGCTGAAAACTATACGCATGGGCTGTTGTTGACGGATTTATCAGTGAAAGGCTTCAAGAGGCCATTTCCTTCAGTCCATTCTGTCCAAAGTTTAGAGGTCAGAGGTTTGTAGATTTACGTGGAAATTGTGTCATAACAACTTTCTGTTATGACACAATAAACAAGTTATTGAGTACATTTATTGTTTTATTTTGTGTTATTTTATTTGGAGTTTTTTAATTGCTGTTTTGTTTTTAATTAAGTTTATTTTTTGACAGATTCTTTTTCTTGTTTAAGCACAAATAAAAAAAATGTATAGTAAGTATTTTTTTACTTAGAAAAATTATCCTAATTCAAGATTTATTTTCTGAAAGCCAGTCTTTTTGTCATGCACAGTTTTGTTTCTTAAAGGTACGCTACAGAGGATTTCATGTTTTATTTTTTATTAGAAATGACAATACCATTATTGAGCAAATATATAACAAAATAAAACATGATCAAATCTTTGTTACATTAAGAGCTGTTGGGTTCGTTTTGGTAGGAAATGGTAGCAAATAACATGTTTTGTTTTGTTTGTGACATGACAGACACATTTAGACAGACCTTTTTAGTTCTGTATTATGTAAGGCAACTACAAATAAGGTGGTCTGAAACATCTTCCTGAATGTAATTTTGATGGATGCAAGTGTTGCCAGATGTTCTTCATGACAAGCAATATCAATATTAGAATGAAAATATAAGATCCCAGACCGTTATTCATCCCTATAGATACATGTCTATCTATCATAAAAACAGATTCAATGATTTCAATTTGATAGATGATTAGTCATCTGGATGCCGTTTTATCTCAAAATGAAAGCCATGGTGCAAGACGTAACCTTAACTCTTTTGGGGCCACAGTCTCTGGGCGTGGACCAGATCCAGCACTGGGACCTCAGTCTAGGCCTTGAGAAAGTTTCTTATCTGGAGGAAGCACACTGGAGCAATCACAGGCTTCCGACTCCCTGGTGTGGAGGCGCTCTGTTCTCCATGTCCTTGTGCTCTCCACCTCCCTCCTGAAGCTCTGCTAGCTTTGTACTGTACTGTTTTACCACAGTCTGGCACAGCATTAAGATTTAAGTGCTGGTATTACCATTGTGTTTCAATGTTGTTCTTTTCAAATG
The DNA here is from genome assembly GCF_019703515.2 of Myxocyprinus asiaticus. NCBI lineage: Eukaryota > Metazoa > Chordata > Actinopteri > Cypriniformes > Catostomidae > Myxocyprinus > Myxocyprinus asiaticus. The sequence continues at coordinate 12,976,655 of NC_059366.1, forward strand.
GTCAGTTGACTTTATTATAGGGAATGATATATACTGGCCAACTAGAGACCACTAGTGAAAATGTTTTTGTTTTGCATTCTTTTCGATTTCAAAACAACATTTATCATTATAAATTACATTGTCATAATAGCAATTTGAGTGAAAAGTTGAATTGGATTGACATTTAGTTTGACACTTTGCATGATTTGAGAATAAATAAAAACAACAGAAATGTAATGTGACTTTTAGACCCCACTTCATAAATGTAAGGTATATGCTACACTTTTTGTATGAGAAAAAAAAAACACACATACAAAGCCAGTATTACCGAGTATGTGCCTATATATTGTATATTTGCTTTGCTCTTTGAAAGTTTGTGTATGTTTCCAAAAGTGCATATGATTTTCAGAGAAGCATAACTGGTAAATATTGGCTTTGATTGCATAAGCCCCTCTCAAGTGTTTGTCACAGATGTGGGTTTTGCACATACAAGGTAAAAGCTGGAGTTTGTCTCTTTAAACTGGCAGACTGTACAGATTGAGTGGCATTGAAACAGCAGGGCATTGTAGCTGTTTGTGTGGGTTTATGTGCATATTTGTTGTGCATGTTAGTATATGTGTGTGTGAAGTGACAGAAGAGAGGTCAGTGTTGTTACATAGTAGCAGGATAAAGTTGCTGTTGTTTATTTTGGATGTCTGCCAGGGACAGAACAAGACGAGCGAGTGTGCACACACTCGCAAACCTATATGTGTTCACAAACATACATACATATATTTAATCAGTATTTTTGCAGTATAAATATCTAAACATCCTTTAAACAAGATAAATTTACTTTATGTGCATGTGATATTAAGATGTTTTCAGATAATATGTCTCGAATTAAGTTTATTTTTCTTACCTTTTTGGCAAATTGTTTAAATATAAACAAACATAATTGAGGATAAACAAGTTAAATTAACAGAATTAACTAGATAACAATTTGACAGTGGTCTAAGAGAAATAAAGTTAATTCGAGATAAATTAAAAAAAAAAAAGTTTTCAAGTTAATACTGACAAAAATACTGATTAAGAAAATGATTTCTTGCAGTGTACACACACTCACAAACACACACATTGTAAAAGTCTCATGTTTTTGTTGTGTTTCAGGCTGTGTCAACACCACAGAGACAGGGGTAGACAGACTGATGGACACTTGGTATGTGAAGTCCCTGGGCGGATTCATTACCGTGGTAACATCAGATGGAGACATGATCTTCTTATCGGAAAACATCAACAAATTCATGGGCCTCACACAGGTGAGTTTTGACACATACTGGATCAGAGCCCCAAAAATTGGTCAATACATTCGGGACAGTTTTTGCCAAAACATACAGATACTGAACTATAAGACCCTTTCACATGACTTAAAGACCCTTTGAAAATCTTTTGTGTTCTGTGGCATTTAGTCCATGTTTATTAGCATTGAAGACATCTATGGCATTCTGCTCCTAAAAGTCATCAAACTGAACTTTAATCAGATATACGCATTTAAAATTTACAATCTCTTCTGGGAAAATGGAGCAAAAATATTGATGACTTATCATTCACTAGATTTTTGTGCAATCAGATTCTCTCTCATATGAAAATGCCCCTCTCCCTAATACCACCTGCAATGGACTAGCAAGAAGCAAATCATGGTTGATGTAACTAAAACCTATTGGCTTGTAGTAAAAAAGCATCCATATCAAGTGTAAGCCCATTGATATGACCTGCCCATACTTCTTGTTTCAGTAGGAAATATCTCTGTACAGGAAACTGTGCTCACCGAGCCATTTCATTTCAAATCTTTTAACACAAACGTGTTATAGATAGCGTCACAAATTTCCTCTGAATGTCATGCCTTGACGTTGTTTCAAGCTCGATGCGTCATACAAATTGCCCAGTAATTGTTGACTGAGCTTCGAAAGGTCAGTCGAAAACAAGGACAGAGTTCAAAATAGTTTGGAATTTGAGCTTTGTTGAGTTATAACACTTGACCTGTGTGCAATTCAGGCACATTAGGGAACGCTAACCTGAGTCATGTGAAAGAGCCTTTAGTCCCGTTAGAATCTGCTAGGTCTGCTGTTTGTCTCTTTAGCATTTTTACATTTCCTTTGGGTTCACTTAATCACAGGCAGACGAGATGCCTTTATGAACCACAGAACAAGCCCATTTCCTTCAAGCACTGGATAGGAGGAAGGATGTGTCACTTTAGTCATACCCTTGCAGAAGCTTAGCCTCTGGCTCTTGGACTTATCTACTAGCTACAATTGCTTCCTTGCACATGGCTTCAGTTTTTGGGAAACTATGGCCTGTTATCAGTTTGTTATCAGAGAGATTCTCATTACTAGAAGATCCATTATGCATGAAACCTGTCAAGAACATGTCCAGGTTGCATTTCATCCCAAAATCAAAAAGTAAACTAAACTTAAAAGATACATTTAATTTAATTTAATTTAATTTAAAATATATTTATTTTATTTTTCCGATTAACACTTGTTATTGATTTCAACAAATGAAACAGAAAAGCAAAACATATATGCATAGAATCAACTTTTAACCCCCATTTTTCCCTTTCCCCCTCCCAATCCCCAACCCCACCCTGACCCCCAACAAACATCCCTGTGGTCAAAGCCAAAGTACACACAAAAAACAAAAAAAATATATATATATAATAAATAAAATAAAATGATAATCACGCACATTTAAAACTATAAATCCCTCTCCACTGCCCCTCGCCGAGAGCCTTCCAAAGAGGTCAAATAGCTGCCTCACTTCCTATTAAAAACGTCCAGGTTGCCTAGCCTTCTATCTGACATTTCTTCAAGTGCCACCACCCTGCCCATCTCCGTGCACCACTCCCAAAATGAGGGTGCTTCAGCCGACCTCCAGCCCCTAAGAATGATCTGTCTGCCAATCATAACACTGGCTAGGACCCAATTTCTTATGTATTCATCCCCTATATTAATGACCGCCCCATCGCCTAAAATACAAAGTCTGGGGCAAAATGAAATTTGAGTGCCCAATACGTCACATATAAAAGTCTGAACCCTCAACTAAAATTCTTTGATCTTAACACACCACCAAAAAACATGGGTTGTGTCCCATCTTCTGATTGGCATCACCAGCAGGTGGGTGTTTCTTTAAGACCAAGCCTATACAATCTAGAGGGGGTCCAATAGAATCGATGTAAAATCTTCCATAAGGCGTACCCTTGCATCTCTAGATGCAGACTTGATGTTTTTTAGAATCCTAGCCCACACTCCCTCCTCAAATACCAAGTTTAAATCTTTCTCCCATAATCTCTTGAGAGAAGTTGAAGCTCCATCCACCAGACTCTGAATTAGCAGGGAGTAATTCACTGATACCTCATGACCTTTTCCAAAAGCAGTAATCACCACTCCCAGAGTATCTGCCACTTTTGGGGGGTGTATGCTACTCCCAAAAATAGTACAGAGCAGGTGGCACAGTTGTAAATACCTAAAAAATTGAGACCTGGGAATCCCAAAATGTTGAACAATATTTTCAAAGGATTTCAACACTCTACTCTCATATAGGTCACCGAGCATATTAATCTCACTCACAATCCACTCTGTCCAGCAGAAAGGGGATTTAATACATAATTTTGGGTTCAGCCATATGCTCAAAGCAACATTTAAATAAAGGTCTGAATTAAACATTCTGGACACTTTTGTCCATACCGCACGCAAATGCGAGTTAACGGGGTGTAACTTAACTTCTCCGGTTAGTTTGATAGAAAGGCTTTGTAATGGCAAAATAGGGGCAAGAACTCCCTGTTCAATACAAAACCAGGCAGGGTCTCTCTCAGGTGGAAGCGACCAATGAGCCAAATGTCTGAGACCGAATGCATAATAATAAAGCAAAATCTTGGGTAGGCCTAGCCCACCTTTGTCAATCGGCCTATGTAACTTATTGAAATGTAATCTAGGATGCTTACCATTCCAAATGAATGACTTCGCTATTATATCAAATTGCTTGAAATAAGAGAGAGGGACATCTATAGGGAGAGTGTGGAGAGTGGGGCGAGCCGAGCGACGATTGTGCCAGGATGGACACCTGGAGCGAATTATCCTACCCAGCTGTTGGTGATTGCGGTGTTGGCGGGTGGGGGATAAAGCCGCAATGAGAGCTGCAGTTGAGAGAGACTCCGGGAGAGAGAGCGATACAATGAAGCTATGTGTGTTTATGTGGAGCTGAAAAGCACCTTGTTAATGTGTGTTTGTGTTGCTGAAAAGCAGTGGTGTTGAATGTCTTTGTTACACTGAAAAGTGCTGACAATAATGTGTCTCATGTTGGATGTTTGACCGGCTTCCGCTTCCTTCAGAGAGTCCACTTCCTTACACTGGTGCCGAACCCGGGACTTTGAAGGATGACCATGCTGTCCTGGAGACCTCGCTTCTCCCTCAAGAACGCGACGCCGAGGATATACAATCTGGTGGTTCTGAAGGGGCTCGTCAGCAGGCTACCGAAAGGGAAGGCTGAGCGTGTCCAATACCATCGCCTGGCATTACTGACGGAGGTGTTCCAGCTGGCTGAGGAACGGGTGGGCGGCGTGTTCGGGAGTCGAGGAGTTTCTCTCTCTCTCTCTCTCCTTCTCTTGCTCCTCCCTCCCCCTCTCCTTCCCCTAGAGCTGTTCCTGTTTCACGGAGGCAGGGAAAACCATCCAGCGCTGGGTTGGCTAAAAGGGCAGTGGCTCTTCTCCAGAAATGGGGGGGAGTAAGGCACAGGCCAGAGAGTTCCCTGGCCTGTGTCAGGCAATGGGGGTATGTGGAGGGCTACAACGAAGCTATGTGTGTTTATGTGGAGCTGAAAAGCACCTCGTTAATGTGTGTTCATGCTGCTGAAAAGCAGTGGTGTTGAATGTCTTTGTTTCACTGTAAAGTGCTGACAATAAAGTGTCTCATGTTTGGCCCCGAATAAACCCCACCTGATCTATATGTATAAGAGATGTCATTACTTTACTTAATCGGTGAGCCAAACCTTTTTACAATATTTTAACGCCTAGCTGGATCAGGGAAATTGGATGATAACTCTTACACTCACTTGGATCTTTGTCCTTTTTAAGAATCAGACTGATCTGGGCTTGTGTCATGGTTGGCGGAAGCTTTCCATTCTTTAATGATTCCGTATAGACTTCTAGCAAAAGTGGAGCCAGTTCTGTAGCATAAGATCTAAAAAAATTCAGTGGCAAAGCTGTCTGGTCCCCAAGCCTTGCATGTAGGCAAGGCCTTAATTACCTTGCCAAGCTCCTCTAAGGTTATCTCAGAATCAAGATATTTTTTTTGCTCAGCCGACAGTTTAGGAAGTTCTAATGGATCCACAAAGTTTCTAATATCCTCTTCAGTACACGAAGATGTGGAACTATAAAGATCATGATAGAATTCTTTAAAAGCATTATTAATATCAGTGGCCGAGGTAAATATTTCACCACCAGCAGATTTCACTGAGGGAATGGTGGAAAAAGACTCTCTCTGTTTTATATTTCTAGCCAGAGTTTCCCTGCCTTATCCCCCGACTCAAAGTATGACTGTCTTGCCCTGAATAGCCAAAACTCCACCTTCCGTGACAAAATAGTATTATATCTGTATTTCAATCAGGTCAATGCTCTGAGGCCATTAGATGACATTCTGTGTTTCTGCTCTGCCTCGGCACTTTTAATATTCCCTTCCAATTCCATGAGTTCTTCTCCTTTGGATTTTTTGGTTAATGCGGCATACTGTATGATCCGACCCCTAAGAACCACCTTAAGCGCCTCCCAAGCCACACCTACAGAGGATACTGAGGGCCAGTTGGTCTCCATATAGACACTGATTTCAGCCTTTAACATTTGTTGGAATTCAGGATTTTGCAAAAGGGATACATTAAAGCGCTAACTATATGATTTCCTTTTCTCCATATGTGGCAACACCTCTAAACACACCAGGGCATGATCTGAGACTAAAATGTTTCCAATTGAGCAATCAGCAACAGATGAAATGAGGGACTTAGATATAAAAAAAATATATATTCTAGAATAAATCTTATGGACTGATGAAAAAAATGTATAGTCCCTCCCAGGTGGGTTTAAAAGTCTCCAAATATCTGTAAGACCAAGATTTGTACACATCCTGTGATGCGTCAAAGATGCTCTTGGGGGCTTACACACATCTGCTTCATTATGATCAAGGACTGAGCCCATCAAAAGATTAAAGTCTCCTAATATTATATCATGAGGGGTGCCAGCTGCTTGCAACATCCCTTCAAGATCTATAAAAAAGCCCTGATCATCAACGTTAGGTGCATAAATATTAGCCAAAATAAGACTTTGCCCCTGAATTTCAGCTAAAACAATAATGACTCTTCCTAATTTATCTTTAATCTGTTTGAGACATTTGAATTGTAGATGTTTACTTAACAGCGTAATGACTCCCCTGCTCTTACTCAAGCCAGCACTAAAGAAAACATGCCCACCCCATATCCTCCCAAATTTTTCAGCTTCCTGTGGAGAAAGAAACACTATATCATATTTCTTATGCTTAAGAAGAGAAATAACCTTCCTTCTTTTTATGGGGTGCCCCAACCCATTCACATTCCACGTGGAGAGAGACAATCCACTCATATTAACATTTGACATTTTGATATGTAAGAAAATATAAATCATGTGTCAAAAACAAGATTATAAAGACCACATTCCAACATTAGTGCAACAATCAAAACCCGAACATCCCCAGAACCAAACAAACAGAAAAAAGAAAAACGTGCACATAAACCCCGCGCAAGACATTGCCAACTAGCATCCGTCCCTAAAAACTCAAACAGTCCATGCACACCTACAAGCACCCCCACGACAACTTTGCCGTCAGATTGCTCAAGTCCGGTGTTTCTATAAAAATTTTGTGAGATAGAATTACACAGCAAAAGATAATCTATAAAACAAACCATCTCGGTTACTGTCATAACCTCCATTCCCTGATGGAGGTAACGAGAAGTTGTGTCGATGTAGTGACACTTGGGATCACCCTTGGGAGCCCCAAACACCTCAGATCTTTGAGAAAAGGCCAATGAGAAAAGGCCAATGTCTATCGTAATGACGATGCGCCTGGACACTTGCTGTAGGGGAACTCCTGCCCGTAAAAATGCAAGGTCTGTCCGAGGGCTGAACAAGTGGTGGCAGATCGGTGTGATGGCCACGTGATGTGTGCCGCGGCACCATGCCAATCTCGGGACTCAAGTATGAATCCAGTGCTGAAGCGGTCTCACATGCATCAGCAACTCTCGAGAGTGAGCTAGAATCAGCCAGTCGTCGAGGTAGTTGAGTATGCGGATGCCCACTTCCCTTAACAGGGCAAGAGCTGCCTCTGCGACTTTCATGAAGACACGAGGGGACAGGGACAGGCCGAAGGGGAGGACCTTGTACTGATACGCCCAGCTGTCAAAAGCCAACCGTAGGAAGGGTCTGTGTCGAGGTAGAAGCAAAACATGAAAACACGCGTCCTTCAGGTCTACCGCCGTGAACCAATCTTGATGCCGGACACACGGCAAAATGTGCTTTGGTGTCAGCATCTTGAACGGGAGTCTGTGCAAGGCCCAGTTCAGAACTCACAGGTCCAAGATTGGCCGCAACCCACCGCCTTTCTACGGTATGATGAAGGGCTGTAAAACCCTTTCTTCATCTCGGCTGGAGGGACAGGCTCTATCGCGCCCTTGCGCAGAAGGGTTGCGATCTCTGCATGCAAGATGGCGGCGTTCTCGCCCTTCACCGAAGTGATGCAGATGCCGCAGAACCGGAGCGGGCACCTGGTGAACTGAATCGCGTAGCCGAGTCGGATGGTCCTGGCCAATGCAACGGGTTGGAAAGCGCTAGCATGCGTCCAAGCTCCGGGCAAGGGGCACTAAGGGGACGATCGCGTTTAACGTACCTGTGGGTGGGGCCTCGCGGCAGGAGGGAGAAGGGGATGCAACGTCGAGGAGCCTTGCTTCGTCTCGAACTCGTGGCTGCACTGAGGGGACCCTCGAAGCACTTACCTTGCTCCATGTACCCGGTGTCGGGGGGTCGGCGTTGGGGGAGGAGGGACTTTTTGACCATCCTCGTAGTCCGTCACAACCACCTGGCCATGGGTGTGAGTGTGGTGCGACCGGACTCGCGAAGGCGGGGGGCCCACAGCCCAGGTTCACGGTGTCTAAGTCGCAGGTGCTCAGTGCCCACTTGCTGTGATAACGGCAGTCGTAAACACTGGCTATGTGACCCAGGGAGTGAGGAAACTGATCTTTTATTGAGAATGTGGGTACCTAAATGAACATAAAAGAAAAGGAAACCAAGGATTTACCTCCCAGCCCTCCACCGGGGGATGATGTGGTCTGGATACCAGCTCCGGGTTTGCAGCAGATATCTCACTCCCCTTAGGAGCCTTGCGGGTCCTTGTGCCGGCCCGTGAGGTGGGGGGCGTCAGCTTCCTGCAGGGGGACGTCCTCGGCGAGCAGACGGGATACGGGATCTTGAGCCGTGCTGGAGCAAGATGTGTTGTATAGCCTCTGTCTGCTTCCACACTGCCGAGAACTGCTGGGCGAAGTCCTCGACAGTGTCGCCGAATAGGCCGATCTGGGAGATGGGGGTGTTGAGAAAGCGAGCCTTGTCCGCGTCCCTCATCTCGACCAGATTCAGCCACAGGTGGCATTCCTGGACCACGAGGGTGGACATCGCCTGCCTGAGTACTCGCACCATGACCTTCGTTGCCCAAAGGGCGAGGTCGGTCGCCAAGCGCAGCTCCTGCATCACCTCGGGATCAAGACTACCCACGTGCAGTTCCTTTAGTGCCTTGGCCTGGTGTACTTGCAGGAGGGCCATGGCATGCAGGGCAGAGGCAGCCTGACCAGCGGCACTGTAGACTTTGGCCGTCAGAGACGACGTCATCCTACAGGCCTTGGAAGGGAGTGCCGGGCGATCCCGCCCGGTGGCTATGCTTTGCGGGCACAGGTGCACCACAACCGCCTTATCCACCTGAGGGGCCACCGTATACCCATGGGCCGCCCCGCCATCGAGGGTAGTGAGAGCAGACGAGCTGGGAGGTTGGTTTCGGGCAGAAAAGGGTGCCCTCCACGACCTCATCAGCTCGTTGTGCACTTCCGGGAAGAAAGGGACCGGGGGTGGCGTGATGTGAGCGGCGCCCCAAACCCAGGAACCAATCATCTAGCCACAAGGGCTCAGGGGAGGGTGGAAGATTCCACTCCAACCCAACACACACGGCGGCCCGGGCAAGCATGGCGGTCATCTTGCCATCAGCCTCAGACTGGGCGGGTCGACCCGAAGGTGGCAGCCCAGTCGAGTCCTTGGCATCTGACATCGCCAGTAAGCTCTCTGATGCAGCAATCCAGCACTCATCCCGCTCCGGAGCTCCGAAAGAAAAACCGCTGGAATTCGCCGTATATCCAATAGCAAATGCTTCTTGGTAGGTGAATGGACCGGTAGTGGAAAACAGCTTGCTGACACACAGCTGCTCGGCTCCGAAGAAAAATCTGAATGAGTGGTTGCGAGCCAGCTCCTTTTATACCCGTATGTCCGGGGGAGTGGCATGCAAATTCCACTCGCCAATTCTCATTGGCCTTTTCTCAAAGATCTGAGGTGATTGGGACTCCCAAGGGCGACCCCTAGTGTCACTACAATTGACACAACGTCAAGTGAGTAACAGAAGGGGAACCCAGCCCACAGGAGGAATAAGCACATAGAGCATGTAGATTCATCCACAAAACTGTCCCGAAGGTGTGCCACTCTACAAAATAAACTCCAGTCGCTAGGTGGAACCAGCACAAAAAAAGCACGCAGAATCCTCAAACAGTCAAGCAAATGTTCAGTGAGCCGGTCCACTCGGCTGCAACGTGAGTACAACAAGATGACTTACTCCATTGACTTTATGAAGGACATCACTTGATGTGGGCGTATGAATGTTTTACGGCCATCTATTCTCAATTTGGCCAGGAGTATCAGTGCAAAAGCGACCTTCCGTTGATGTAAAAGTTTCTTGCATTCCTTGAATCAGTCGTGTTTCTCTCTTGTCGCATTCGCAAAGTCTGGTAACAAGAAAATGCTGTGGTTCTTGGTTTTCTTCCAAGTCAGCAGCGACCTTCGTCAGCATTGCCGACATGTTCAGCATCTCTCGCCGCATTTCCCGCACTTCCCCGACTAAATCGACAACCAGGCTTGCGGCCTGCTTGGGGGCGTATTTAAAGAAGTCATGACTTTTGATGATGACATTTTTATTATTTCAAAATGTTCCTTGAGGTTCACTTATAATATTAGTAAAGTTTGACCTTCTGTCAGAAACGCTCAGTTTTAGTGCTGCCTCTCTTTAAGACTTGACAGTAAATGCCCACTGTTATGATTTGCTCTCTGCTCTTGACTGACCTGCTCTCTCCTTGCCATCTCACTGCTCACCGCTTCTAGGCAGGGCTACAGGAGTGATAAGATAAAGTAGGCGTTGATGTGTTATGTAGGCGGTCAGATGCAAATGTCTACCACAGTGAGACATCACAATATAGAGGAAGGAGAGAATGAGTCGTTTTGCAGCTTGGTATCAACAAATGCTCATTTTGCGGTGAGGAAGAAGTTTTAAGTTCGGGTATGTTTATAGGACAATGACCTCTTTGTCAAAAGATAAAAAATTTGATTCCTCATGTTATGACCCCTTTAAGTTAAACTTAAAATAATAATTAAAAAAAATACATTGTTCTGCCCCCCACCCAATCCTATTTACCATAATGCCAAAGAACTCTAAACGAACACTGGTACTGTATATAATTAAAATTGTAAAGTACAGGAAAATCATGGTAGTGTTTGTTGTACTACTGTTGTAGATTTTTTTTTAAATTATTTTATTACTGTAATTTTTGCTGTTTTACAGTAATGAGAATCTAATGAAAATCATCATTGACAATAATGGGAATTACAAAATAAACTCAAAAGTATGACAGCCGGACATATTATTGTAAAGAGTATTTGGAGGAATCATTTGCTTATTTGAAAAATAATGCAAACAAAACCATAATGGTCATATAATCAGATATTCAGATATGATATGTCTTTGTTTGTAGGTGGAGTTAACGGGTCACAGCATTTTTGACTTCACCCACCCATGTGACCATGAGGAGATCCGTGAGAACCTCAGCTTCAAAACTGGTATTTCATGTCATTTCTTACAAAGCAATGAAACTATTACTAGTTCCACACTGTAGCCTCAGAGTCTGATATGTAGAAAATCCAATCAACTAGATGTAGAATTTCTATAGTATCAACATCAACTCCATATGATAGAATTAAATCTAGCGTTTTATTATGGCGATGAGTTGGTCCTGTCACATTTTGTCTGACTCCAAGAGAGTTGAGAATATTGATAAATGCTAATCGCAATGTGTCATTTTCATTATCAATGTGAATGTTGTCACCAACAATCTAAGTAAATGTAACCAGTCCTGCTCGACTCGCTCCGAGTGGGATTTGAACCGGCATGGGTGGCGGATGTGTTAACGAGGAGGCTAATGGCTACAGCCTTTAGCATCAGTCGCTAGTGTGCCTCTTGAGGCCAGGGGTGTGAGGTTTACACATACTGCACAACACGTACCAGCTGGCTACCGCTACACTCACCCTCCTAAACCTCACACCCATATGGGTCATGGCACCACTGTAACCGGTCCTGCTTAACCCGCTCTGAGCTGGATCCAAACTGGCATCTCCAGCATGGGAGGCGGTTGCGCTAACGAGGAGGCTAAAGGATAAAGCCTCTAGCATTAGTCGCTAGTGTGCCTCTTGAGGCCAGGGGAGTAAGGTTTACACACACTGCACAGCACGTACCAGCTGGCTACCACTACATAAACTAGTGTGTGTGTGTGTGTGTGTGTGTGTGTGTGTGTGTGTGTGTGTGTGCATCCATGCATGCATGTGTGTTTGTGTGTAAATCTGCAGGCATGGGGAAGAAAGTCAAGGATCTAAACACAGAGAGAGATTTCTTTATGCGAATGAAATGCACAGTCACGAATCGTGGACGCACCGTCAACCTCAAGTCAGCCAGCTGGAAGGTGAAAACCTTTTCCTTATGATAAACACTGATCTGGAATCAGACTTTATTTGTTCCTCATAAAGATAATGGTTGTTTTTGCAGGTCCTGCACTGCACAGGGCAATTAAAGGTTTATAACGGCTGCCCTGCACATGTTCTGTGTGGTTTTAAAGAGCCGCCACTCACCTGTGTGGTCATGATGTGTGAGCCCATTCCCCATCCGTCAAACATCGACACACCTCTCGACAGCAAGACTTTCCTGAGTCGCCACAGCATGGACATGAAGTTTACTTACTGTGATGACAGGTACCTCATTCCTCAAACACACACAACACCATACTTGCAATGCTGTAAATATATAATTCAACAGGTCATAGTATTAGGTGACATTCTGGACTCGTGAACTTGAAACATGAACACACATTCTTCTGCAGAAGACATCTGGTATTTGACATTTTACATGAGTAGGATACAATAGACTTTGAAACTACTAAAATTTGGAGAATTTATTTTTTTTTTTTAAATCAACAAAGTATTGGTAACCTTTAGAAAAATGTTAATTTTTCCACCTCAAGAGATCAGACTTAATATTGTATGAGCTGTTTCATTTTTCTATTTATTTTATAACATGTTTGCATAATATGTTTACATTTTATCAACACTATTACCAAAATTTGAGACATGTTTTATTACATTTTAAAACTTGTTTTTGTGTGATTTATTTAAATAATAATAATAATAATACATAAAAAGTAAATAATTAAAATGTATAAATAAAAAAGAAAGATATAGAAAGGAATATAAAGATATAGATATCAATTTTCTAGCAAGTCTCATCATTTTCTAGCAATACACATTAAATAAAAATATAAATGAATATTTTTTACAAATAAATGATATTTATTATAGTTGACCTTGTTAATAGTGTTTTTTTATATATACAGTATATATATATATATATATATATATATATATATATATATATATATAAATAAAATTAACTTGCAAGTAACAGGGGCAGGGCTGCAGATTTGTAAATAATTCTCCTCATTTTAAGTTTGTCGTATTAGTAGCTACAGTTGTTACACTAGAAAATAATTGCTTATACATTTAATACATATGTAATATGCAAAATCTGGTTATTTTATCAGCACAGTACGCTGTAACAGATTCATCCAGCCTTGTTTTTCCCAGTACTCAAGAATAATATAATTATCATACCCGTCAGGCCGATGAGACACTTAGACCAATTATTGAGTCAGTAAACTGTAATTGACATTAGAAGCCCAAACAATCACTGCAACAGTGGAAATGTGTGACTCTCTGCGACATCATTGAACATGATGGGCAACATTTACAGGTACACTATAACATTTCCTCATGGCTCCTGAGACAAAGAACTTACTATCCCCTATACACATACACACACATAAAGTTCAAAGTGTTCATCGTCATGGTTTCTATGATTGATGTCCCCATAACATCACACCAAAGCGCTAAACCTGTTTCCCTGCTGAAGAAGTCCAGCCTTGTTAAGCATGAAGAGATCTGGAGACACATTATTTTAACACACATAAACACCAGAAGTGTATGATGCATATGCTCTCTGATAGTACATTGCATTTAATACTGAGAAAAGACTTTATCTGTGCATATTAATTATTGTAATACATTTTATACAGCAGTTCATCTGTTCCTCCAGTCCTCTAATTTGATTGGACATTAAGCAGCGTTTTAAGAGTGCCAATATTTCCTAGAACTACTCTGAAACTGTATGTATCACTCCAGTGTTGCAACACATAACAGTGGATTTGGTTGATTGATTGAACAACCTGCTTTGACCGTTGATTAAGCAACCTGCTTTAGCTTTTTTTGGAACTACTTTTGTTGGAGACGTAAAAATATAACATAAACATATCATATATTTATTGAGTTTCTTAGTAATATATAATGAATCACAAATGTGTTTGAACCATGACAGAGTAGTTTAGCAGATATTTCATAAAAGCCAAGTGGTGCATGGGTCAATGGCAAATATACAGTAGATATCTGAAAGATCTGAAATCTTTTTGTAGAAATTTAATCTTCAGAGTGCGAAGTTATAGTGGACCATCAAATAAAAAGTAATACATAGTACATCTCAAACATTTTCACAAAGTGTGCAAACTTTTTTCAAGGTTTTCAAAGTTATTTTTACAAATATCATGAATTTTTTAATAATTTATATTATGAGGGGCCCTGGGTAGCTCAGCAAATATTGATGCTGACTACCACCCCTGGAGTCACGTGTTCGAATCCAGGGCATGCTGAGTGAGTTCAGCCAGGTCTCCTAAGCAACCAAATTGGTCCGGTTGCTAGGAAGGGTAGAGTCACATGGGATAACCTCCTCGTGGTCGCGATTAGGGGTTCTCGCTCTCAATGGGGTGCGTGATAAGTTGTGAGCAGATCACGGAGAATAGCATGAGCCTTCACATGCTATGAGTCTCCACGGTGTCATGCACAGCGAGCCACGTGAAAAGATGCGTGGATTGACGGTCTCAGAAGCAGAGGCAACTGAGACTTGTCCTCCGCCACCCGGATTGAGGTGAGTAAACGCGCCACCACGAGGACCTGCTAAACAGTGGGAATTTAAAAAATAATTTATATTATGAAATTGTCTTTATACTAAGGGGTTATACAATTTTACACTTGACAACTGGACCTAAACTTTTTGTGTTATAAAAAGGTAAAAATAGGATATAAAATGTGGGAAAAATTTTATTTGAAACAACAAACTTAATTACTTCAACACACAGTCATGAGGGTCTGCAGGGATCCTCTTTGTGATATCAATTCATGATTTATGGTTTCCTTGTAACATAAAGACAAAATAGCTCCCTGCATGTTGATTATACTGCACTGGCTTTGATTTGGTGGACAGTTGTTTTTTAAATTGTTATAATATTTAAAAAATTACTTCTTGGGGGCCTGGGTAGCTCAGTGGTAAAATACACTGGCTACCACCCCTGGAGTTCACTCGTTCGAATCCCAGGGTGTGCTGAGTGACTCCAGCCAAATTGGCCCGGTTGCTAGGGAGGGTAGAGTCACATGGGGTAAAACTCCTCGTGGTCGCTATAATGTGGTTTGTTCTCGGTGGGGCGCGTGGTGAGTTGTGCATGGTTGCCGCAGTGGATGGCGTGAAGCCTCCAAACGCGCTATGTCTCCATGGCGACGCGCTCAACAAGCCACATGATAAGATGTGTGGGTTGGCGGTCTCAGACGCAGAGGCAACTGGGATTCGTCCTCCGCCACCCAGATTGAGGCGAATCACTACGCGACCACGAGGACTTAAAAACACATTGGGAATTGGGCATTCCAAATTAGGGAGAAAAGGGGAAAAATCCCCAAAAAATAAAATAAAATAACTTCTTTATGACACTTACACTGTGTAGTTTTTTATTTTAAGTCCAAAATAAAAAAATACAAACTATATATTAAAATGAATTTGATATATGTTCATCATAGAAGAGATGTATTCAAGTCATTGTCCGTATGAATTACATTTTAATATATTTTTAAACGAATTACATCATTGACCCACGTATATGTTAGATAGTGCCTGGTTTGATGGCCAAGTCTGTGTTAGGAATTGAATACAAGGGAAAGAATATTATGTTGAAGACAGGATTAGACGTGCTTAATGGAGGTGATAATTGTTTAAATGTTCAAATGTTCCGTGTTGAGCTTTTGGATTGCATGCACAGCTTCCTCAGAGAGCCCTGACCTTGTTACTGGCAGAATAAGAGAAAAGTAGAGTCATTTAACTTGTTCAAGTACCCATCCAGTGGTAATTATCATTATTATTATGATGTCAAAATTACATTGCAATTCTGAGAAAATTGGTCACAAACATAGTTATTTTATTTCTGGAATGCAACACCAGTGGAAAGATTTTGAATTGGAGGCTGATGCCTTCATTATACATATCTGTTGTATTTCAAAATAGCTTTTCATCTGTTTTCCCCATTTTACTTTTAGACTTTTCTTTGTCAATGGCTCCAGTTCAACCCAGCCACCATTCTCCCTCTGTGTGTGTATGTGTGTGTGTATTTGTGTGTGTGTGTGTGTGTGTGTGTGTGTGTGTGTGTTTGTGCTTCATCAGCTCGGAGGTGGTTAGTTCAATGACTGGAGAATAGTGGGCTCTTTAATGAAGAGAGGACTTCAGACACAGACACACACACACACACTTATGAATACAGAATAGGTGACCTGCAGCTGTCTGCCATTATATAACTTCTGTATAAGGATCGGCTAATACACTAAACACAGTTTTAACTAAACTAAATAATACCCATGTCATATTCATAAACAACTTTACACCTAAATATCACATCTTATTCCCATGTGATCTTCATAAAAAGGACAAATTAATGGGGGGGGTTTCACACGGATGGATGGATTATCTATTTTTCTCCATATACATAACTGTAATGTATTATTCTTTAATGTAAAAGCTGCAGTGACGCAAACTGGAATAAATTCACCATCAGAAAAAACAAGGTCTCCGAAAATTATCTGAAAAAAAGTTCACTGAGTTCAGCCAAACAGACCGTATGAAATGGATCATTATTAAATTGGCCTAAAAAAATTCTAAGCAGATCAAAGAAGTTGAGGAGTTTCAGCCCAATGTGTGTAAGTCTGTGTGTGTTAATGGGATCTGAATCTCACTTTTCCAGAGTTACTGAGTTGATGGGTTACAATCCTGAAGATCTTCTCGGTCGATCTGCATACGAGTTCTACCATGCTCTGGACTCTGACAGTGTCACCAAAAGCCACCAGAACCGTATGTGTCATTCAAACATTTCTCTTCAATCAGCTCTTTAAAGTCTTATGATACTTCCTATAAGAAAGTTAGAAACTCTTTCTCTCTCCTTGTTTATTTCTTTCAGTCAATTATAAAGTATGTGTTATTAGGAAATAATATAACTTTTTTTAATTAAATAAAATCACACTCACATGTGAAGTCATATGACCACTGCCTCACACACACTCTAAACATCCAGTCGCGGCGCAGTTGCTGCATCAAACGGTACCACGTGAGTGAAACGGGAAAGAGGATTAGAGAGGGGAGGCACAGTGATTAGAAAGTTATAAAGAGCGAGGTTTTGGACCAATGGGATTTTAGATTGTGCAGGGCTACCCAGAAGCTACTGTAAAAAACGCACCTCGAGAAACCTGCAGTCTGTTCTTTTCATTGCGCTGCGTTTTGCGCAAGCTTTCGGTCTGAACGGCCTCTTTTCCAGTCCTATCTCTCCTATATATAACAGATTTTTCTCTTAGCACCAGTTCATTAATAGTACAGAATCTTTTGCAGATGTGTCTCAGAAAGAAACATTAGAATGAGGCAATAAATGAACAATGAAACCTAAAATATGTACATTACTTCCAGGAATATTGCGGGTTAAGGATGAAGTGTGTAAAATCTGTGCTGCTAGCATTAGCAAAAGGAGTTGCTTGTTTTCAAACAGGCTTCCAGAACACTCCCCCTCTTGTTTTATATTGGTTGGACAAACAGATAGTTCCGCCCTGAATTCACACCATTGGTTGAACCAATGTTCCTATGTAAGGCTGGTTGGGATGCTCAAACAAACAGAGAAATATATATCTTTTTTTTAATTCAGACTTACAAAGTCTATCAGGCAAATGTACTAAGCTTGCCACAAAGACTTCTATATTAAGTGCATTTCAATCAACAAGTTCTGTAAATGTTTGTAAACAGACAGATCTTATTGCAAAATCGGAAACAGTCGGTTGACATTTCTTGAGGTAAACTAAGTCTGTTCTTACCCGAAATTCGAAGCACTGAGAACCCGATGAGAACCATATTGCCGATGCAATGAGCTAACTGTTGCGCCACAGGAGATCATGATCATGTTTTTGTTAAAACAACAAAAAATGAGTTAAAATTATTGTTTGTGGCAATCGACATTATGCCCCAGATGTTGTCGAAAGAGCATAACTTGTATTGAACCCAGAATATACCTGAAATTGAAGTCAGTAAACCTGTCGCATTTCACAAAAACATCAGCCGCCTCTTTCTCTTCTCACCTTTATACCATCAACATGCCGCCTGCACCTAATTGCCTTTAATCTTTCGTTTATCTCTCTCTCTTCACCTAAGCAGAGGTGAAACCTAATATCTGTTGACGTTCGCAAACACTGACTGTCCGCACACTGCAAACGACAATATATATACTGAGGTCGGCAGCCCCTGAGTCAAATTGCATTTCAGACAAATTGCATTTGGCATGCATGTTTGAGTTATGAATGTGATTTAAAAGAGCCTTATTGGACAACCTGGGCAGCCATTAGAACATCTTGAACCCCATTAGGGGTGACAGAGGAGATAAGAGCAGGGATGGTGCTCCTCAGCCTGGCCAGGTGTCCCAGATTGCTCCCTAATCAGATGCTGGAAGTGGAGTGGCTTCTGTCCATGGTGACGTTAACGTGTAATTAGAGTCTTTTCATGGTGTGCAGAGGAGAGAAAAAAGTGTTGATCTGGATTAGGCTTGTTGAGAGAAAGAAAGTGGGGCTGCCTTGTGAGAGAGATTTGTGAGAGAGAGAGAGAGAGAGAGAGAGTTTGAACTCACCACTTGTTTCTGTCTAAAGCGCTATTTGGATGGAATTAGTTTTCTTAACTGTGTTTGAGTTACAATTATTAACATAAGACATCTGTCTGTTTGAATGTGGGCATTACAGAAGGATACTACGTGCTCTGATGACCTTCAGGAATGAGATGGCCCACTCATACTGTACATATTAATTGTAGAAATCGTAAAGCTAATAATATAGTGCTATAGTCCCGTTTTACAGCTAATGTCTTTTTGTTTACTCGAGAATATATATGTGCATTATTTATGTGATTTGAGCTATAGAAGCAAAATTTCGGAGACCACTGCTGACACTCTATTGCGGATATAAAATTCTTTCCACAATCAAGTATATAGGAGCTGTACTTGTACATTCGAATCATTCCATGATCTAATGTTCATTATTGATTAAGGTCTCTTTTTAAATCAGATAGTATGCTAGCATAACTGAACTACCCACAGCTGTTATTTTACCCCAAATATTGGCAAAAAGATCTAAATCCATAATGAAGGTGCACAACAAGCTGCGCAACAGTAAATTTAGCTTTAATTACAGTGATTGACAAAGGTCAAAAAATAAATTGTACATTTAATAAATTAATTAAATTAAATTAAGAAGTCATTTAATTTAAAAAATAATAAATTATGGCAATTCCAGGCATTTTTATCCAGACATGACGAACAAGATATACAAATCCTGACATGACCATTAATCATGTGCAGATATGAATTATAGATATCTATAATTTCAGTGTTCACAAGTTAAATGCTAATTCTTGATTTCAGCAATGAAATTACTTATAGTGAAAATGCATTTTTTTATATACCAGTGATTAAATTCTAACTGTTCATTAGAATTAGATATGAACAAATTACATCATTACTCACAGAAATACTCTATTCTTTATATTAGAAATGAAATTTCAACTTTAAAAAAATAAAAAAATATATATATAATTCACACCTGTTCAAAGCACGATTACCGATCTATAATTATGGTGCATTCATATCATGTCAGAATTACTCAAATAATGAGATAGCACCTCGGAGATTCTAATCAGAGATATTTACGTCCTCAGACCTCTTAAGTTATTTGTTTCTATGGCAGTACTTATAAAACCAACATGGCTTTGTTTTTTTTTTTGTTGGTTTTTGTCCCCTTTTTCTCCCAATTTGAAATGCCCAATTCCCACTACTTAGTAGGTCCTCATGTTGGTGCGGTTACTCACCTCAATCCGGGTGGCGGAGGACAAGTCTCAGTTGCCTCCGTTTCTGAGACCGTCAATCCGCGCAGCTTATCACGCAGCTTGCTGTGCATGACACCGCGGAGACGCCGCATGTGGAGGCTCATACTACTCTCCGCGATCCACGCACAACTTACCACATGCCCTATTGAGAGCGAGAACCACTAATCGCAACCACGAGGAGGTTACCCCATGTGACTCTACCCTCCCTAGCAACCGGGCCAATTTGTTTGCTTAGGAGACCTGGCTGGAGTAACTCAGCACACCCTGGATTCGAACTCACGACTCCAGGGGTGGTAGTCAGTGTCAATACTCGCTGAGCTACCCAGGCCCCCATTATTGTTAATAACAGCAAAATGTTTATCAATACATTAACTTATTAATTCACCTCTATATGTTCTTGCAAAAGAAAAATGCTCCAGGCATCAATGGCATAATAAAATGTCATCTTAAACAGAAATATGTGTTCACTACCTTCAACTGTTGAGGCCGCTGCCTTATTGGTTCTTTTTACATGACGTCACGGCTATCAGGTCGGTCATAAAAACACATTTGACATGTTTGATTTAGATGGGATGCAATTTACAAAGTACGTCTGAGAAACACATACAGTATTTACACTCCAAAATTCCCATCCCAAAAGGCATTTTCTCTGTTACATACTTGATTTTCCTGTGTTCATGTACATTTTCCTTATGAGAACTTAAATAAACTTTTACTAAGAATTCCCAGCATTCATCAATGGAGTGTAAAAAATAAACATAGTCACACATCAAGACACAGTTCTAAGCATTATTTACTTCTCAGGGAGAACATGTGTATACATTCAAAAGCACTCTTCATACATATGTGATATAACGTAGATGCAAAGGCCACTGGCTCCTTAAAGAGCAGTCTTTCTATACGACTTCCTTTCTTGCTGTGCATACTGTATACATTCGCAAGATTTGCTACAGCAGTATGGTCATCCTGCAGTGCGTGCACAGGCCGGGAATGAACCATATGACCCAAAAGCAATGCTTTCCCACGACTGATCTGGACCAAGTCCAGAGCCAAAGAGCCAGAGAGACAGACTGTCAAAACTCAGATCAGCAATCCCTCATTGTCTGTGTCCCTCTGTTTGTCCTGCTGCTTATATTAGACATCCCTTTGATGAGTCCGGCTGTCTGTCTGTCTGTCTCAGTTTATGTTACAGCTACCCAAGACCCTTCTTCATCAATAAACAGTTGTTTTATAGATAATTGAGAGAATGTTTTGACTGATAATTTAATCATAATGTATTAAATAAAATATTATATAAAATAGGAAGATATTTTAATATTAAGTAATAAACATTTTCATTAATGATACCGGTCTTTCTACAGAATTAATAACACCTAATACCAACTCAATTCAATTCAATTCAATTCTGCTTTCCAGCACTCATGCATATGTGCGGGAATGCAAGAGGAGCAAGAGTGAGACTTTTTAGCTTTAGTTTAAATAATAGTTAAAGATTTATGTAAATAACATCTCATAGAGGTAAAATTTTAACTTTTATTATAAAGTGTATTTTATTCAAAGAGGTCTAGGCATAGCCCCAAATATCCACCGATCCTAGAACTACACCTGTATGAAAAGTTTTGGATTTTGAAAATTTTAAAACAAAGA
This sequence comes from Myxocyprinus asiaticus, assembly GCF_019703515.2. Taxonomy (NCBI): domain Eukaryota; kingdom Metazoa; phylum Chordata; class Actinopteri; order Cypriniformes; family Catostomidae; genus Myxocyprinus; species Myxocyprinus asiaticus. The sequence continues at coordinate 12,998,221 of NC_059366.1, forward strand.
AAAGGTATAGGGTGTCCCAGTCACTATTCACTTTCATTGCATCTTTCATACAATTTAAGTGAATGGTGACGGATGCATCTCCTTTTTGTGATCCATGAAAGAAAGAAATTTTAACAGGTTTGGAACAACATGAGAGTGAGTAAGTGATGACAGAATTTAAATTTTTGGGGGAGCTATTCGTTTCATTTTCTGTACTATTTGTAGGTTACTCATCAAATTATAGCAAATTTGTGACATTGAGCATGTTAATTTCTTTGAACAAAAGGTCAAATTTCTTTATTTACATTGAAACACACAAGATACTCATTGGAACATTCTCAAAATAATGCACATGTATCATCAGGTTTTCCACAAATACTGTCATTAAAACAAAAGAGGGGAACATACCAAATACTTTTTATATAAGAATTTCTCTATTTCATGTACATTTTTTAATTCAAATTCTCACTTGTTTACATTTACATTTATGTATTTGTATATGGCAGTGCAATTGGGCTTATTCACTAAAATTGTTTAGATGATAAAATTATTTTCAATTTTTATTATTTTTTATTATTAAAAAATTCAAGAAAGAAAATAACTAGTGATCTCAGACTTTTGTGCCATACTTTTATGTCTGCTCAATATGTCTTTTAATTTACTCTGTTCTCTTCCCTCTCTAGTGTGCACTAAAGGCCAGGCAGTGAGCGGTCAGTACAGGATGTTGGCTAAGCATGGGGGCTATGTGTGGGTGGAGACCCAGGGTACCGTCATCTACAACAGTCGCAACTCCCAGCCACAGTGCATTGTGTGCGTGAACTACGTGCTGAGGTATGGCAGACATAAAAGGTGGAAAAGCCTCTGATTACTTTGCTCTACTGTCTGCACTATTGTCTACTCAGCAAGGCTTGTAATCCAAAAAAAGACATGCCATTTAAAACAATAGTTCAACCATAAATTTAAATTGGCATTATTTACTCACCATCATGTCATTCCAAACCCGTACTGAGCCATGGTGCAGTAGGTAATGTATGTGCGCATGACAAATATGACCACTTTCCTATCTCTACACAGTTCTACATACTACATACTGCATAAATACACAAAAAGTCATTAGTCAAATCTCTGTTTATAGTGACATTGAAGAGAAATCCATCATCTTCTCTTTGGACCAGACTGAGTCTCTGTTAAAGCCTCAACACTTGAGCAGTTTCTTCAGTCCAAGCAAAGGCCTGGACAGTGAAGAGCTCTACAATAAACTCAAAGAGGAACCTGAAGATCTCACCCAGCTGGCACCTACACCTGGTGACACCTTTATCTCGCTCAACTTTGGTGAGGAATATCTGCTTTTTTGTAGTGGTCAATCAATACAGATTTTTCAAAAGCCACTACCGAAATCAAGAGAACAATGTGGATTATCACTGAAATATAGATATAATACTATTTAAAGATGGCAAATGAGATGTTTACAAAATTGCCGAAATTACATGGTTTAGAGGATATTTTCTCAAAATTCATTAAAAACTGAAACAGAATATGTTTATTATTATTATCTGTACAAGTGTGTCGGTAGGTTTAAGAACTGGCACAATAAGGAACTACAGCCTTGGTTAATTAGAACAGCAGCCAGGGGTTAACAGCCAATGCCAGTAATTTTAAAATGGTTTGAGATCAAGAAATTAATCATCCTGGCAGTTTATCGCTACTTTTTATGACACATCTATCTTCCTTCAATAAAAGTCTTGATGCCAGAGGTAGTTGGTAAATGGGATAATCTCAAATTGACTAGATATTGGCCAATTCATCATCCTAGCCAATATATCGGTTTGTCGCTACTCTTTTGTGACACATCTCACTCTCTTCAATAAAAGTCTTGATGCTAGGGGTTATCAGCCAATGACGATAATCTAAAAATGGCTATAAATTGGCCAAATCATTTTCTTGGCCAATATATCGGTTTATTGCTACGTTTTTGTGACACATCTATCTTTATTCAACACAAGCCTTGCAAGTCTTTATGCCAAGGGTTATCAGCCAATGCCAATAATTCCAAAATTTTGATATTGGCCAATTCATCATCCTGGCTGATATGTCGGTTTATTGCTACTTTTTTGTGACACATATATTCATTCAATACAAATCTTGCAAGTCTCGATGACAGGGGTTATCAGCCAATCGGCCAATTATTTATCTTGGTCAATAAATCAGTTTATTGCTTTTTTGTGACACATCAATCTTCATTCAATACAAGTCTTGATGCCAGGGGTTATCAGCCAATGCCAATAATCTTAAAATGGCTAGATATTGGTCAATTCATCATCCTGGCCGATATATTGGTTTGTCGCTACTTTTTTGTGACACATTTAGCTATCTTCAATAAAAGTCTTGATGCTAGGTTTATCAGCCAATAACAGTTATCTCAAAATGGCTATAAATTGGCCAGTTAATTATCTTGGCCGATATATCAGTTTATTTGAACTTTTTTGTGACACATTTATCTTCATTCCACACAAGTCTTGCAAGTCTTTATGCCAAGGACTATCAGCCAATGGCAATAATCTCAAAATGGCTAGATATCGGCCAATTCATCATCCTGGCCAATATATCGGTTTATTGCTACATTTTTGTGACACTTATATATTCATTCAATACAAATATTGCAAGTCTTGATGGCTGGGGTTATCAGCTAATGCCGATAATATCAAAATGACTAGAATATTGCCAATTATTTATCTTGGCCAATAAATCAGTTTATCAAATTTTTTGTGACACAGCTATCTTCATTCAATACAAGTCTTGATGCCGGGGGTTATCGGCCTATTCTTCAATACAAGTTATGACCTGTTTTGTGTCAACCTTCACATGACTATGTTGGACTATCTCCTTTCCTTTAGGTCGGCCCCAGTATGAAGAGCACCCAAGGTACAGCGAAGTGTCCTCGATTGCTCCTTCTGTCTCGCACACTATTCATGATGGCCACAAGCCAAACTATGCTGCAGACATGCCCAAGATGGCCAGCACTTTCTCTGTACCTCAAGGTTCACCTCCCAGTAGTGCTACTCCCAGCCTAAGCAGTTGCTCTATGGTAAACAGCCTTATAAAACCTTCTCTTTATGGTGTATTTTGATGTCTGATCTGACCATGGTGTATCTCTTCTGTTGAACAGCCTAGCAGCCCAGAAGATTACTATAACACAGTGGATACTGACCTGAAGGTGGAGCTAACCGAGAAGCTATTATCTTTAGACACGCAAGAGACAAAGACTTCTTACAACCAAGAGGTTAAAAGATATTTAACCTGTAATATTTTGTTGACATTATTTATGTGTTATATCTCTTGACTATGACTGACAAATATCACATTTTATAGGGATCACAACATTATTACTATTTAATGTTTTCCCCTGAGGTCCACTTATAATGTTTAAAAATCACAATAGAATCTGCGATGAAATGTGCTGCACAAATTGTTAAGGTTGAATTGAAACCACTGCAGTTAAAATCTTGTAAAAGATTTTTTTGACCTTGTTAAAAAATAAACTTAAGCCACTCTTTCCCAGTGTTAAGAAGGATTTGCAAAGCGGCCATTGCTACACACAGCCAGGAACAGCAGAGGGTTTGGCAAATCTTCTACACCTTCTACTCTTGTTATTTCCTAGTTCTGGTTTTAGGAATGATAGTATATATCCTTTTTCATCCTTGTTACCTCACTGTGACTGGACGGGTGAAGTTTCTGATTACCAAATAGGCATTGTTGATCTGTAAATGTTGTTAAATGTTGGCAGTATTTGGTTAATGTTTCAGGTCAAGAATTAGAACTTGAGATTTGTGCAGCTTAGTTTAAAAAAAAATATTTTTGAACTGGGGAGTATGTTTTGAGTTATTAGAATATAAAAAATAATATTGAGTTGATTATATGACCCATTTATATGTCATATATGTCACAATTATATTTTAAAATAATATGTCTTTACAGAAAAGAATCAGGTGTTGAATGTGGAGTCTGTCTTGCTACTCTCTGACCTCTCCAATACCTTTCAGACTGACCTAAGTGATCTGGACTTGGAGACTCTGGCTCCCTACATCCCCATGGATGGTGAGGACTTCCAGCTCAATCCCATCTGCCAAGAGGAGCCTTCATCTGGGGCCATTGGAGGTCTTGGAACAAGCCAGCAGAGCTTCGGCAACATTACCAGCCTCTTCCAACCCTTGGGGTCTCCTTCAGCAGCTCATTACCAGCCCAACATGAGTTCAGGAGGGGAAAAGCAGACCATTAATGTAGGCTCTATGGAGTCATGGCCAAACGTACCCTACAGTAATGGGCCTATGCAGATTCCTCCTTACCATGACCCAGCCAGCACCCCACTTTCTTCTATGGGAGGGCGTCAGAATCTGCAATGGCCACCTGACCCTCTGTTACACAGCAAGGCTGGAATGATGGATCCTTTAGCTGCAAAACGTTCTTGCCAAAGCGTGCCAGCAAATCAAATACTACATTATCTGCAAAGGTATTTGTGCATTGTATGCAGTGTTCATTAAAGTGTTTCTCTTGTTAAGATACACTTCATGGCCAAAACATGCTTTTAATTAAAAGGTTTGGCTATTCAAGTAGTTCTAGTAAAGACAAACCTTAAAGGGATAGTTCACTCAAAATAAAAAATGAATTTCTTCTGTGAAACACAAAAATAGATATTAATCAGAATCACAGCCTCAAGCTGTTTCCCAGATGACACACTACTGTATACTTTATGCACTTGCAATATACACTATGCACTCAGCCATGTAGTGAATACATTTACAAAGTGTAGTATTGTCCCAAATTGAATAGTAAAAATGTTTTAAATACACGGATGCATTCACCGTTTAACAGCTGACAGAAGTAATGTTTCAAATGCATGCGATATGTTGTCGCTAGCTTTAGCGCATTAGCCAATCTCAGTTCAGCGCTTGTATCTCAAACAACATCCATATTCAGACAGTATGGGGTGATGTAAGCATTCAACTTACATTTGTAAGGGGCTGTCTTCATTGTAGTTTCGCTAGTTGCTACATTGTCCATTATTTATAGGGCAGCGTTGCCAGCATTGTGGCCAGGTAACTCCGCCCCTTCTGCTACGTACGGTTGAAGAAGTGCATCATTCGGGTTCTTATAGTACACTTTTTCATGCATATTCAGTGTTAACATACTACTCGCACTACTAACACTACAAAATGATGTAGGATAGTGCAGAAATGTGTGGTTGGGATTCACCTTGAGTCAAAGTGAATGGTGACTGAGGCTAACATCTCCTTATGTGTTGCTTGTAGTTTTGAAATTAAGCACATGTACCTATGAATGTGGTGATCGAATGTCCACTTACTTTTGACCATGTGACGTAATATTTGCTCTGTTGCTATCTTTGTTTTTGGTCTGACTAACACCTCTGTTTGTTTTGCAGACCCGTGGAGAACTTTGCGCAGTGCTACAGAGAGATGAGACCAGTTCAACTTGCTCTCGCTAACAGCTTCAAACGCTCATTCACACAGATGGCCATGGTTTGTTCATAGTTAACTTGAAAACTACATTTATGGGCCAGTGATTTCTACATTGTGTTGTATCTCTTTAAGTTAATGCATGCTATCTGTTTTAGGCTGAGACACCCACCACTAAGTCCCAACAGACCATGTGGAAGAGACTTAGGCATGAGAGCTGTGCCATCATGGACAGGAAATCTCTAAGCACTAGTGCTTTATCAGGTATCATGTCCCTTTTATTACACTTAAGGCTGCTGCTGGACAAATAGGTACCCGAAGCAGATTTTGCCCCGTTCCCCACCTAATATTATGGGAGTTAAAAAAAAAACAATGTTAGGTTTCAGAAGAGAACATTCTTTTAATATTAAAATAATATGTTAGTGTTAAGCTATTTACAATTGTATGCCTATACCAGATAAACTACAAAATTGAAAAACAAAAAATATTATGTTACAAATGAATACTAATATAATATATTAAAGATTATAGAAATAAAATAATATATAAAAATATTAATAAAATATTAACAAAAATAAATTAAATAATTTAAAAGTAACTAGTGAAACCTCAGTAAAGACAGTACCTTACAAATGTAGTGTTATTTGGTATGGATGTACAAGGGTTGAACTAAGGATGGCTAACGCGCTAAAGTTAGCCGCAACACATCACATGCGTTTGAAATGTTACTTCCATCCATTGTTAAATGGTGAATGCTTCCATGAAGTAAAAACAAATTTAAGTGTTCCATTTGGGGCAATATTACACTTTTAAAATGTATACACTATATGGTTGAGCACATAGTGTAGAGTGTATTATTTGGGACATAGCTAAAGTCTTCTGCTCAGAGCAGTCCAAATCTTGGTGGCAAGTGGAGACTGAGATTAACTTGTCCCGCACTATTTGTGCTAAGGAAATTTGACCTCATTTAAACCTCAAATCATGCAACCGGTTAAGGACAGGTATGCTACTGCTTTTCTTATTCATGGAACAGAATATAATAGAGACTATTGGGCTCTTTTGACTTGGGCCAGTAAGCAACCACTCAACAACCACCCTGAACACCTTTGCATCTGCATAGCAACGCCTGGCAATCACCTACAACATCCTAGGTTTATAGTGGTGACTTTTGCTTGGGCAAGCACCATGCACATTTTCTTCAGAAAATGTTAAAAAACTACTTTGCACACTTTCCAAACTGCATCTCAATAGAGAAGCTTTTTTAGCGGTCGTATTACAGACAATGTCACTAAATTAATGATCAAATTCACTTTTACTTAGACAAAGGCATGTTCCACAATGGAGGCATGGACCACCAGCACAGGAAAACCCAGTGTCCGGGTAATCAGACTGGACAAGCTACAAAACGCTACAGACAACTGTGCTGTAACCACAGAGAGTTCAACATGCAGCCTTCCTCCAAAATGGATGGTGAGCTCACATTGTAGAACTGGTACATAAACATATCTGCACATGTACAGTGGGGTCCAAAGGTCTGAGATCACATTGAAAATCGTCTTGGTTACTTTCGTAACCTCCATTCCCTGATGGAGGGAACAAGACGTTGTGTCGATGTAGTGACACTAGGGGTCACTCTTGGGAGCCCCAAACACCTCTGATCTTTAAGAAAAGGCCAGTGGGAATTGGCGAGTGGAATTTGCATGCCACTCCCCCAGACATACGGATATAAAAGGAGCTTGCTCGCAACCACTCATTCAGGTTTTGTGCTGATGAGCCGAGACAAGGTCCCGGCCGTTTCAGCGGGCAGTTCAGTGTTGTGGCAGGAGGGACACAATGTTACGAAAGTAACCAAGACGTTCCCTATCTGTCACTCAATCTACATTGTGTCGATGTAGTGACACTAGGGGTCCCTATACGAAACGCCACAACTAGCTGAACTGTGTAACGTGGACTGGCGGTGCGAGACGGGCAAGCTGTTGCATGCCTCATAGCCAGCACACCCGGCCATCACGTAACCTCCCCCAATGCAGCTACGAGCGTCGTATGGTCCCCCGCATCCCGGGGACAAGTCAACTGCCCAAAAAAATGGGGACAGGCTGCCCCAGCTGTGGCCTCTTCACTTTTTTCTCCCCCAAAAATAATGGAAATCTTGTTCAGCTGGGGGCCATAAGTGTCCGCATCGGGGAGGTGTCCCTTCCCAAGGGGAAGACACCACGGAGACCACACCCTACCCGAAGGGGAGGTAATTGTGTGGAAATACATCACATGGTCTTACCGAGCTTGTCAGCAGTGTCGCACGTGGAGAAGTCCCCATGGTAAGTCCTATCCAGAGGGGAGGAGCTCTAAAACACAGCGAATGGTGGCAGAGGGAACTCTGCCCAAGGAAGACGCGGGTTTACCAACGGGGAAACTGTCTTGCGGAAGATGCATCACACGGGGTTACATACAGGCAACCAGCGCATGTGGAGCACCTACCCCAGCACGGCATAGAGTTTCTCTGCCAACACGCCCGCCACAGGGCTAAGGAGGAAGGACATCCAGGGTCCACGACTTTGTGAACACGCCTGGGGGGTAAAAGCGCATGTCTCCACCTCCAGGAGGGGGAAGGCGCAATGCGCAAGCGGTATACCCGGCCAGTTGTCCCGCAAACGTACCTGTTTGTACCTGACAAAACACAGGACGAAACCGGCTCAACCCGGAGATTGTATAACCTCGCAAAGGTGTTGGGTGTTGCCCAGCCCGCTGCTCTGCAAATGTCTGTTAAAGAGGTGCCATTGGTCAGAGCCCAGGAGGCCGCCACACTCCTAGTAGAGTGTGCTTGTAGCCCCAAGGGGGGCGGCACGTCCTGGCCGTGATATGCCAAAGCGATGGCGTCAATGACCCAGTGGGCTATCCTCTGTTTGGAGAGAGCGCTCCCTTTCCACTGTCCTCCAAAGCAGACAAAGAGCTGCTCAGAGCGTCTAAAGCTCTGCGTGCAATCCAAATAGATGCGTAAAGCATGCACCAGACACAGCAACGACAAGTCTGGGTCTGCCTCCTCCTGGGGCAGCGCTTGCAGGTTTACCACCTGATCCCTTAACGGGGTCGTGGGAACCTTGGGAATATAGCCCGGTCGGGGTCTCAGTACAATGTGAGAGTATTCCGGACTGAACTACAGGCACGTGTCACTGACAGAGAACGCCTGCAGGTCCCCTACCCTCTTGATGGATGTGAGCGCAGTCAGGAGGGCAGTCTTTAAAAAGACCGCCCTTAGCTCAACTGACTCCAGGGGCTCAAACGGTGCTCCCCATAGGCCCCGTAGGACCATGGAGAGATCCCATGAGGGACTGAGGCGCATTCTGGGAGGATTCAACCTCCTTGCCGCCTCTAAGGACCTTAAGATCAGGTTGTGCTTCGCTAAATACTTACCGTCAACTGCATTGTGGTGCGCCGCCATAGCGGCTACGTACACCCTCAAGGTGGGGTGGACAGCCACCCAACCAGCCTCTCCTGCAGGAAGGAAAGCACCGATGCGGCCTCAAACCCGTAGGTAGAAGGACCACGGCGGGGAGCCCTGGGGTGGCTTTCCCTCTGAGAAAGGAAAGCCACGACCGCAATGTTGCCATGGTCATGCTCTCGCAGTGAAAACATGACCCATCCACGAACGCCGCCTCTGTGTGGGCAGCGCCCAAGCACATGAGGCAGTGATCGTGGCCATCGGAAGCGGAGAGGTAACGACCGCAACCAGGAATTATACACAAACAGAAAGGCATCATTAAAAAGAAGCTCTCCGTGAGTGCCACACTTTTAGAAGGAAAATATACTCTTTCAGAGGAAGAATATACTCTTTTAGTCTGCTGAAGCGCCCAGGGGCGTTCTCTGCACTCCACCGGTGTAAGAGGGGGAGAAGCCGCTGTAATGCGGTGTAAATCCAACAGCTTTTGTAGAGGTGAATGGATCGGCGGAGGAATTCAGCTCGCTGAAATACAACCGCTCGGCTCCGAAGAGAAAATCTGAATGAGTGGTTGCGAGCCAGCTCCTTTTATAGCCATATGTCTGGGGGAGTGGCATGCAAATTCCACTCGCCAATTACCACTGGCCTTTTCTCAAAGATCTGAGGTGTTTGGGGCTCCCAAGGGTGAACCCTATTGTCACTACATCGACACAACATCGAGTGAGTGACAGATAGGGAACTGGGATTAAAAATATACCTGTAAATAAACAAAAGTTGTATTACATTACGCAGTAGAAATAATGTATACTGTATTTCTATCCTAAGTTCGTCACTCTCTCACGTTATGTTAAGGCTCTCCGATAAAACCTACAAGCCCTTATTTCGCATGAAGGAAAACATTTGAAATTCTATGTGCATTTGAATATATATTTCTTTATCTATAATCACGAGAGTAATGGAGCAAACAAACATCTCCTCCTGCGTGTCATTTACATTGTGTGAATGAGCCAAGAACATTTGCCATTGTGCAAATAAAATTAAAGTAAAACTATAAAAATCCTCACTTGTATTTTCGTGGGAGTTTGGCGTGAACCTCCATAGACAGTACGCCCATCAGAGCACTTTAAAGCGGTTCATCTGCTCTGAATGCGGCCAGTCCATTCATTTTAGGTGCACAAATAATACAACAAGAACGGAATATGAGACACCTCAAAAACACGTCATGGTAATCATGGTATATCTATATTCACTTAAAATTCCCATATGTGGACAGTAAATTGTGACTGGAATATGAAGTATGTAATGCAGCTATGTATGGCAAGCCACGAGGTACTTATGCCATAAAATGCAAAATGGACTGGTACCTCTTTGCTTTCACATCGCACAAATCAATCGAACCACAAAAGGACCCACAAACGAACCGTACTCAGACCACCTCCTGAGGTTCACTTTTGGGTCCTTTTAGGGGGGTCTAAGACCACTTGGTTTGTTCACATATACATGTTATACCACTCTGAGAGCGCTTGGAGTGCTCAAAAGAACTAGGTGTGAAAACGCCCTAAGATTCTGTACTCTGTGTTTCTAGGTCAATAATCAAATAAACTAATTTGTGACATTAACCAAATTAAAACCTTTGTGCAGGTGGTCAGATTTTTTGCTTCGCACACATTGAAGCACACATGATGCTCTTTGGGACATTCACAAATCATGCTGGATAACATGATCATCAAATTTTGCACAAAGTTATGGATTCCGTGCATGCTGTCGTTTAATTGAACTTTTCACTTGACATTTGTAATAAAAATAATTGTATTAAAATAGTACCATTTTCCATGTGAACTCAGACTTTTGGACTCCACTGCATGCATTTTTGAGTCATGACGTTCATGAAAGATACTGAAGGATATTAAATACAAAATATTCATTCTTTGAACTGCTTGTGTTTGCAGGAATTGCGAGTCGTCTCATCAGGCCCTCCTTCGAGACCTACTCTCTGCCCGAACTGACGCGTTATGACTGTGAGGTCAACGTCCCCATGCAAGGAAATCTGCATTTGCTGCAGGGCTGTGACCTCCTAAAGGCATTAGACCAGTCCTCTTAAACCAGTGTATTCACTACCAACCCACAGAAATGCAGTCCTTCTTAACCCAACCCTTTGTCCAATCTCACCATCACCAGCCTGACAATAACCATCCCAGCTTAGCACACATTGATTTATAAACAGACAAATACAGTGGCCCCAAACAGTATTTGGACATTTAAGCCACATTTAAAAACTGTACAATATAGTATGAATGTCAATGCATTAGATAATGCAAGATTGAACCAAGTGAAATCTGCTAACATTTCTTTTCAGCTTTTCTCATTATGAATTTCACTTTTCTCAGGCATGTTTTCAATGACTTTTTAACCAACACAAGGTCTCAAGGTGATTTTAGTGGACATATGAAGTCAGTTGCCTTCAACTTTACACAGGTGTCCTAGCAGAGTAACCACATGTGTAATTCATCACATTAATTATGGACAAAAAGTGTCCAGATACTCTTTGTTTTCATTTTTATAGTATATCTAATGTTTTTAACAGTATATATATTGTTGTATAGTTTAAAACCTCTTCTTTTAAACTTTGTGAAATGTAGAGCTTGAAAAGTGTGCTATCATCCTTTCAAATAAATGCCACTTGTTTTGATATTTTGTTATGTAATGCAAAGGCATTCATGCATTCTTTAGTGTGGCTTAAGTGTCGAAATACTTTTTGGGGCCTTTGTACATTGTGCAGACACACTCTCTCACAGTCACACCTACCTGACTGCGTACAAGAAAAATGTAGCTTTGATTCTATTTTTGTTGTCTACATCTTCATAAATTATATACATGTACTCTTTTTTTAGTTACAAGTTTCTGAATGAGTTTAAGTATTTTCGGAGGAGTTTAACTGTTGCGTTGTATTTTGCTGGCTGTCTAATTGCTTGTCAGATCATTTTGGTGACCGTTTTTTTTTTTTAGTATATCTGCTCTTGTCTTTCAAAAGCAGATATGTCTTGTCTCTTTTAATGACAGACAAAAAAGAAAGGAAAAAATTACTACTGTAAGCTAAGCTACTTGTTTTTAAGTGTTCTAATTTCTATCATTTGTTCTAACTTTCCTACCTCTGACACAATAAGTCTCTTTCCTCACTGACCACTTTTTCTTGTTATTCATGGCTTCTGTGCCTTATTTTTGTTCATTTAGTGGCATTGCTGTGTTTCTGTCTCTGTTTATTGCCTTATTGTGGAGACCACTCGAAATACATATGTTTTTGTCAATTTAGCTGTAAACATACATATTTAAAGGAATATTCTCTAAGATTTTTACTCATAGATTTTTACTTTGATGATAAAGTTGTAGCGCCTATTTGTCTTGGTACTTTGTCTTGTCTACTCAGTAGATGTGAATCAGAGACCGTATAGTTGTATAGTACTGGTGTCCCATGTTCTTTCTTGGTGGTATTTTTCCAAAAATATGCAAATGCATATAATGTTTATTGGCAGGCCAGTAAATTTGGATTGGTTTTTTAAGAAAATCTGGTTTAGTTGTTATGTAGCTTATTGGATCCTTTAAATTAATTGAATTTTAAGAGATTTCTTGCAATTGCTAACAGATGGTGCTTAATGCAGACCCATATGCATTCTTACTGTCCTAACCAGATGCAATGTGAAAAGATTCCAGCATCAAGCAGTTTCTCTGTCCACACTGAACGCGAAACTGCTGCGCAACGTGGCACAGTTACAGCCAATCCAACCTGGACTCATGACAATTCATAATAATAGTATGAGATGGTGAAATTGTAAGGAACCGTATGCGTTGGCTCATACAAAAACTTACAACTTTTAATCCCATAGAGAAAATTAACAAAACGAACAATGTTATTTCGTTTTAGTTTAACCCCTAACCCAAACCTTAACCTAATCATAAAGTGTAACCCCTTACCCAAATCCTAAACCTAACCATGATTTTAATAGGAAAATAATTAAGATAATTGTAATTTGTTTAATTCAGGGTTTTGAAGGAGATGAGGGAAGCATATTACAGGTTAATGACATACATCAGTCATTTGTATTGCATAAATACTGTAATATGGAATGAGTAACCAAATTTGTTCACTGATGTTCCCTTTGTTGAAATAAAGTGTTGGATAGGAGTCTAGCTAAAATTTGAAGTCTTTATGGAAAGAATTTGAAATTCTGTTTGTTGATTGGTTGGTGTCTATATGGGAATAAAAGTTGTACCTTTTTGTATGTGCCAAGTTGTAAGATATCATACGATTTCACCATATCGTACAAATTATTACGAATTGTCATGAGACTATGTTGGCCAATCAGAACATATTTGAGATTGATGTACAGTTATGAGAAGTGGGATTTTGGACCAATGTGAGTTCTCAGTGGGCGGGGCTACCGGGTATCCGCAGAAATCAAAGACAAACAACATGTAACTGATTAACATGGAAGAGATACCTTTTATCGCTTGTCACTTTTACAAGTCACGTCTGGCTAAGACACTATTTTAATTGCCCTAATGTTGTCTTTAAAGTTAAATCAATAATTTCTTAATACTTTTAGTCATGACAATACAAGGCCCTTGTGGCTGGTGGCAATATACAGTAATGTCACTGTAGGACTGTAGTTGTTGATTGCCTAATCTGCTGTTTTGTTATGCTTAAACATACGTAGCCAAACATATGCCTTAGATGTTCTGTTACATTTTAATATAAATGTAAACCCTGGGTGAAAAAAAGTGACTCGTATCTAAGATTCAAAATAATTCAAGGTACAAAGATAAGGTTTGGCACACAATCCAGTAAGAGCCAGTTTTGAAAATAAGAGCCAGTTTTGTTAACAGACAGGAGATGTGTTGCTTTATGGTGGTTTAGCTGTGTGAGATGGTATACAGGAGAGTGGTTATGCACAACTGAGCAAAGCTGATTCAGTAGATTTATGAGGAGTGAATCTCAAGAAACATGTCAAGAACATATTTTACTCCAAACTCAAAAAAAAAGTAGAAGTAATGCATTCGATAATATTAATTGTGTTTTGCTTAAAGAAAATTAAGCCTGTTTTTAGGAACATGAAGATTTTTTGCATTATTTTCATGGTAATTCCCCCAAAATGCCCCACAAATTCTCATTTCTGTAATGTTAGAGAATTAAATGAAATATTATTTAATTTGTAAGTATTTATATGTCAAGGTAGTGTTTTAGTAGAATGTTTAGTGCCTTTGATCTACTACTGATTTACATTTAAACTCATTGTATTATAGTATTTCTTTTACTGTAATGCATTAATGTATTACATTAATGACAATAATGACAACCACAATTGAGAATAGCAGTTATTACCAAAAAACTCAAAAGACAAACGTCCTGATTCTTAATTGCTTAATTGTCATGAAAAAGAATGTCATGTTGCAAAAATTATGGTTGAAAAATAGGCTACACTCTCTTTATAGTCTATACGTATATACAGTATATACTGTATATATATATATATATATATATATATATATATATATATATATATATATATACATATATTATTATTTATTTTTATTTTTATTTTTGTTATTGCTTTTGTGGTGAGATGTGACCTGAGCATGTTATTGTAAGATTCACTCTTTGCATTTGTTCATAAATGTTTATCAGGTGCCTTAGCTAACCAGTCAGATTTATTCAGTATTTAATTACAATTGCTTTGCAAAAAAGATTAGTTTGCTGTTCATGCCACAGCATGTTAATGAGGCTTATAAGTGTGTAGTTAACTCCCTATTATCCAGATGTCACAGAGAGATTTGAAACTAGATCTCACAAACATATTTAGACATTAATGTAGAATACTCATGTACAGCGAGGTCCAAAATCTGCAGAACAATTTAGGATTTTGAAAAATAAATCAATAAATTAGATTCTAGACCACTAATCAAATGTAGGCAAAATTGATGCTTTTTTGTACAAAAGATAAGATTCCTTTTCTATAAAGAAGCAAACAAGATGCTCTTTGGAACATTTTGAAATCATGTTGGATAGCATGAATCATCAGGCCATGCCAGCTTGTGTGCATGCTGTCATTAAAGCAAAAAGGGGCATACCAAATACTTATAAATTCTGAAAATCATGTAATTTTTGTACTTTTCATGCAAATTGCTTTGCTGAAGAAAAATTGTTTTTATGAAAAAATAGAAGCCTTTTCACTGGTGTTAAAAGACATTTGGACCCCACTGTAGATTGACACACCTATCTGGCACTGTGATAGACAGTTACAGTAGACATAATATGAGAGTTTGAGACAGGTAGAAAGATAACAGGTGTCCAAACTGTGAGGGACAGACAGAGAGATAACAGTTGCTCAGTCTGTCCACTGATGCAAATCTCTCTAACCTCTCCACATCTTGGATAAGACTGATCCCTCTTTCAAGTCTCTCTCGAATTAACTGTATGATTTAAATCCTTCAAAGATAGAAACAACTATATTTTTTTTTTAGCACTGTTAAGGTAAAGTGCATGTAATTCTGCATATTTTCCCAAATTAGCCTGATTGAATTGATATAAACCAAGCACAAGGATTAAAAAAACATGAATGCAAACAAAGAAAAGTCAGTTCAGTGTATTACAGCTGCTCCAAGCTTGTATTTTAATAAATAGCATTTCATAAAGGCAATAATTTCATGTACTGTATAAACTGTGCCAGAGGTGCCTTAACACAGTCAAATGTAGGTGTCACTAAGCGCTGTGCAGCATTTAGCCATGTAGCGTACAAAACAGCCAACCCACAAAGCAATGCTTCATACATACTACTTTAACTTTCTGAAATGAACGCCAAAGTCAGAAACACACATAGGAATGAGTTAACTCCTGTCATACAGTAGCTTTCTCTAATAGTGCAGCCATGATGTTGATGTTACAGTGATAGTTGTGCATTTGAATGTGCAGAGAGCCATGGTAAGTCTGTCCACAACTGCTTACAAAAGTCATTCGCCAGTTTTAGACCCCCTCTAGACATAGTGTTTTTATATATATATATATATATATATATTATACAGGGGCCTGGGTAGCTTAGCGAGTATTGATGCTGACTACCACCCCTGGAGTCGTGAGTTCGAATCCAGGGCGTGCTGAGTGACTCCAGCCAGGTCTCCTAAGCTACCAAATTGGCCTGGTTGCTAGGGAGGGTAGAGTCACATGGGGTAATCTCCTCGTGGTCGCTATAATGTGTGGTTCTCGTTCTCGGTGGGGCGCGTGGTGAGTTGTGCGTGGATGCCACGGAGAATAGCGTGGGCCTCCACATGTGCTACATCTCCGCGGTAATGCTCTCAACAAGCCACGTGATAAGATGCATGGGTTGACGGTCTCAGACGTGGAGGCAACTGAGATTCGTCCTCCGCCACCCAGACTGAGGCGAGTCACTACACCACCACAAGGACTTAGAGAGCACTGGGAATTGGACATTCCAAATTGGGGAGAAAAGGGGAGAAAATACAAAAAAAAAAAAAACAATAATAATTAAATTAAACTGTCCTAACATTTGACTGATTTGTGTTTCTTCAGCTTTAAAGACAACATTAGGGTGCTGATGCATAAAACAGGTGGTTTCTTTGGATAGTGTGTGCTCTTATTAAAATGTTGGATGTTTTAGTCACAGTAAGCAAAGTACGTACATATTTTAATATGCTAAATTTATATTGACATTATTATGATACTGTTCATATGATTATTGTTAACATTACTGTATGGGAAATTTTACCCAATAAGAAGTTGTATCTCTGCACTGATATCTTATTAAAGCATATCAATCTTCATTCCATTGCTGATTTCTTTGTATCTATTCATGTTAAATAATTGTTTGTGCTGGCTAACAGATAACTTGTTCAAAGAACCTATCAGCTTGTGCTATGTAGTTTCGTGACTAAAATAATAATCATTTCATTAGTCAAACTGTAAACTGTTTATGGTTAAAAAAAATTGCCCCATGAGCTGCATCCCAAATCGCATACTTTGCATACTTCTTGTGGTGGTTGAGGAGAGTCCCCTGTTCACTGTGTAAAGCGCTTTGAGTGTAGTGTCAGAAAAGCACTATATAAATGTAACGTTCATTCATTCACTTCTGCACAATTCTACAGCATATTGTAGTGTAAATAGTGCAAGTACAGTTTACACTGAAAACGCAACAAAAAAGATAACTACGAGTACCCGGATGATGTACTTCTTCAACCGAAGTAATGGAGTGTGAAATGGACAATTGCCATGGTTCATCCTACGCGGTGGAAGGGGCAGAGTTACCAGGCCACGATGTTGGCCTGCCAATTGTAATTAATGGTGAATGTGGCAACTAGTGAAACTTTAGAACAGACAGCACCTTACAATTGTGAGTTGAATGCTTTACCATCACCCTACGCTGTGTGATGTTCATTATTTGAGATTTAAGTGTTGAACGGAGTTTGGCTAACGTGCTAAAGCTAGCGGCAACACATGAGCCCCTTTCACACATGCAACCAGGTAAATTACAGGTAAATTGTTGAATTGCCTTTACTGGTAAATGTACCACATGTGCTGTTCACACATACCATCAATATGGAAACTGAAATTGACTTCTCATTAAAGCTAAATTGCCAGAGCAAAATTTACCAGGATTTTCAAAAAGGTTGTTCACACAACTGTTCTGTTGTGTGCATTTGAAAGTTCACTTCCATCAGCTGAATTTCAACAGCAAATGCTTCTGTGTAGTAAAAACCTTAGTGTTCCATTTGGGATGATTCTACACTTTGAAAATTCATACACTAGATGGCTGAGTGCATAGTGTATAGTGCATCATTTGGGACACAGCTAACATTTATATGCATTTTACAACAGCTTCAAAATCCTCATCCAATCATAACTGGGGTTCTGACCTATCCATTTCATAAAGTGCTTTTCATAAGCCACTTGTTGTTTACACTCAACTATGAACTACAATGTGTAAAAATTTGTTAATCAGGTAAAAACCTGTATAAATACTTTTAAATAAATGCACCCTTCAATCCTTTGAATAAATGGGCTGTAAGCTCTGAAATAAATCTGCAGCTGAGCTATTCTGAAAACCAATAATGCAACAATCATCATTAAAATGTTTGCATTTGGCCCTGTCAAATTGACAGTATGTTATTTCTTTCCTCTCAATGGTATGTAACTTGTAACTTGTATAAGATGACAGGCAGGACACGCCTCCTGTCTCCTTGGGACAGTCACAACATGCAGTTATCAAAGTAATTGATGGAAAATGTCAGGCGCATTCCACTATTCTGCTGAGTGAATGGATTGACTGCAGTTCATTTGACTTAGGAAACTCTATAAACCATGTAATTCCTGGACTCTGAAACACAGTGGAAACAGACAAGGCTTGTCTTATTCAACATGTCCCAGTGATTGGCCTCCCCTAAATGTCCCCATAAAGGGATAGTTCACCCAAAAATGTAAATTATCTCATATTTTTTCACCCTCATGCCATCCCAGATGTGTATGACTTTCTTTCTTCAGCAGAACACAAACAAAATTTTTTAGAAGAATATTTCAGCTCTGCAGGTCCATACAATGCAAGTGAATGTCGATCAGACCTTTGTAGCTCCAAAAATCACATAAAGGAAAGTAGTCCATAAGACTCCGGTGATTAAATCCAGGTCTGATCGCCAATCACTTGCATTGTATGGACCTACAGAGCTGATGCATTTTCTAAAAATCTTTGTTTGTGTTCTGCTGAAGAAAAAAAGTCATACACATCTGGGATGGCATGAGGGAGAGTAAATGAAGAGAGAATTTTCATTTTTGGGGAACTATCCCTTCAAGTTATTGCAAAAGCATGCCCAGTAAAATGTCCTAAACAGCCCTAGGGCATGTGCCAATACAGACATGCTAATTAAAAGAACTTTCTGTTGACAAACTCTAAAACTCTCACCCATTACAACCAACTGAAGTGTCTTTAATGCCATAAGGCATGACACAGACTTTGCAAAAAATACAGAAAGCAAGAGCAATAATTATCTGGTAAAAAACGTAAAGAATTTTACATTTTATATAATTCAATGTCCATAACAACCCTGTCAACCTGATCTCATGCAAATTACTGGACTGTGGCAAAATCTTTATGGTTCATTACATATTTTACAGCAGTTCTGAGGTGAAATGTCCATCATGTGGCACCAAAAGTGAGTTACGTTTTCTCCCAAACAGATTAGGTTTTTAAGTTTAACGCTCTATTAAGTTTTAAATCACAAAATCAGCCCCTACCCGAGAGCGTTAGAAAAAGCAAATGTGAAAAGAAAAACAGATGAGGTTTTAAAAGTTAATGCTCTATTGAGTTTTAAATCAACTAAACCGACTTCCCTTCCCTAAACCTTAAACCTAAATCTAACAGACAGAGTAATAAAAAGCAAATGTGAGATGAAAATAGCAATTCCTGAAGCAACCATGACATTTTGTGGTGCTTCTATGAAGCCTGTAAATGTAGTTGATGTAGTTGTATGTAATGCAAATGTAAAATGTATCCTCTTACAAGTCGTGCGCTATAGAAAATGTTTTATATGTCATAAGATAGCACTGTGTGAAAAACAGTGTTTATTAACTGATTTGCCATTTTACTAGTGATTTGTGTGAAAGGGAATAAAAGTAATTGTTGTAGCGCCTCTAGAGTTACGTAAAATATGTACAATGAGGCACGTAAAAATTATTTTGCAAAAGTGTAGGTATAGAAGCGTGTTTCTATAAGCGCAGGTATCCCTGCTAAAAAGAAGAGCATCTTCCACCAGCCTAAGCTAGTCTTGTATGATTTAGGCTGGTCTAGCTGGTCTCTCAGCTTGGCCAAGCTGGTGTTCAATTGGTTTAGCTGGTCCACAAACACAGCAAATGTTCTCCTCCCTGTGCCACCTGTAGAGTCACTTCTGTACCGAGACATCTGCTGGACTTTTGCCTATCCAAACAGCCTCTCTCAACTATTTGTTATTGTCCTTGTTATTTTTGTTTGGAATATGACGCATATCCCTCTCTGTCTTCCTCAGACAAATGGAGAATTCTTCTCACAGCTCTATGCGCAGGTACCGTGTTTGAGACATTGTATTAGCAAACACAAAATGTGGCAGCAAAGAAACCAACCTGAAACACCTATCATGGTCAACCATTAACGCCACCTCACATAATATGTACATTGATCCGCAAGACACACATGCTGAAAGCTGTCACATTCTGTCTTCAATACACATTGAAGTACCATTCTAACTGTACCTTAGACATTTCAGGATTGAACAAAAGTAATTTATTAGAAGTTATGTTATTTATAAAAATATAACTTAACTTGATCCCTATTAGATGTAAAAGCTTATTCTCTACCTTTACAAAAACTTCATCTATTGCTATATGGTCAAGCTACTTTTTGTTAGTGTAAGAATGACCTATGGTTAGATTAGATGTCTGGTGTTTTACATTTTTTTTTTACATATAGTAAAGTCTGGATTTGTGAAGAGATGCTTTAACTACTTGAACATGCATGGTGTCTGAGGCTCTTATCTGGTCACTGGCTTTCAGTAAGCGGCAAACACACTAATAAAAACAAACCCATCATTTTGAATCCTTATTTATTCTGGAAGTAATCACAGGCAGAAAAGAAAAACATTGTGGGAAAAAAATTATAGAAAATAAGCAATACAGTTTAACGATGAGGGACTTGTCTTCCTCTGTTCCCCAGGTATTTTTTAATTTTTTTCAGCTGGCCGGCAATGCCACTATTCTAGAGTCCAAACTTCACCCTCCTCAGGGGTAAAAGCATGAATCTCAGCTAAAACAATTCCCTCCTCAAGTCTTTGTGTGCCTCTTCCTTCCCATGGACAGAAGACCAGACTCCTTATGAAAGCCAGACTTCCACTCTTTCCCCAACTACAAAGATTTCATTTTTGGATCAGTTGATTCAGAGATTTCTAATCCTTATAGTGAACAAGAAAACAAAGTGAAGGAAAATGAGAGGGACTGCCAATTCAGGCCATGGGACTTCCTCTTTCTTTAACAGTCCAAAACAGTGGATCTACCAGTAATATCACACAATTGGCTGAGAAATAAGCCTTTTAAAATAATAAAGTTAATTTCCACAACCACTGACCACACACACACACACACACACACACAAACACACACACAAACACACAATTCAGTAACATTTTACTACAAGTTTTAATCACCAAAAATGTTTTAAATTCTTTCATTATTTACTGTTCTGCCGTGGAAAACGGGAGAAATTTTAAAGAATGTTGGCACTTTTTTTCACACAACAAAAGTGAATGGGAACAGAGGCTTTCAGTTTCTAACATTCTGCCTACCATCTCCTTTTGTGTTCCATGGAAGAATGAAAGTCATGCGTGTTTGGAACAACTTGTGGATGAGTAAATAATGACAGAATTTTCATTTTGGGGTTAACTTTATGTTTAACACAAGCAAACAATGAACAATACTTTTTGCAGCACTTATTAATCTTGGTAAATGTTCATTTCTACATATACTAAAAAAAAAATTAACATTAAAAGTTGTATATGTTAACATAAGCCAATGTATTATAAACTAACATGAACTAACAATGACCAATATTCTAATTGAAATGCAACATTAATCAAGATTAATAATGCTGTAAAAATGGTTTATTGTTTGTTCATGATAACCATTGATTTAAGTGGTGTTAACATACAGAGCCTTATGTTTCCAGTCAATTCATCTTTAAAGTCATCGTACATCATAGTAGACTTGTCATGCTAGGGAATAATATGCAATACTTAGAAAGACTTCAGAGAACATTCAGAATACTCAGAACTGTCAAATGATTCAAAAACAATTAACCAGATTTGTCAGACTGCAAATACTTTTGTGAACTCAACAACCTCTTCTCTGACAGTGCTTTTACTAAGCTGCCTATCTTGTCTAATTGGACCATTACTCATAATGCATCTGATGGCAGGGAGAAAGCCGGGATTGCCAGAATGTTGGGATACTCAAAATTAGCATCAGCAAGACCCTAAATTCCCTGTGCTCATTTGTAATTCAGTATGATGGCTTTGGATTGTTATAGACTGCTGTACCACGTTCCACTTGTCCATTCAACCTGTTCTCTGAGCATTCAGCACACACGTCAAATGACTATGAATGTGGCAGAAAAAGCATTGCTGCAATCTTGTTGATAATTACTTTAATAGTTCTTGTGTAGGTGAAGCTGACTGCGTTGCCTTGTCATAATGTTTTATATAGATTTCAATTAGCTAAAATAGCCATCTTTCTCATTTTTCTGTGGAGAAGGGGAGAGGAGTGTGCTAGTGTGCTGACTAATGTTCTGACCAATACTGATAGAGCAAAAGAAATGCAAATTTCACTCACAAAAAAATCTAAAGTTCTGATAAACTTGCCACAAGTTTCACTTCCCACTCATCGATATTTGTAAGGGTTTTGACAATTACAATTTTGAGCTGATATTACGTATCTGCACAACAAACATGACTCGAATTATAACAAAACAAAACAAATCAATAGGAAATTATCCTAAAACAACTTGAACTACTAGTTTTTGTAGACAGTAAAGTGTATGGTACCCAGAATACTTTTTTTAAAAAGTGCAATTGCATGCACCATGGTGATTATAAGCTAATTTTGGGCATGTCCTCTTTAAATTATTATTATTATTTTTTCAGGTCAAAGGTCATTTAAATGAACTGCAGATGTTAGGGGGTCAAGGTATGCTGGTTAGCATTCACAAGTAGCCGTGTTTTCTGGTGAAACAAATACTGTGGTGTACAACGGGGCTAAAGGCTCCACGAGGTAAAAGGCTCCATTAATTTTATTTTCTCCCAAAACACTAAATAGCAGCAAAAACAACCACAGTACTTTCCTAAACACCTTTTCTTCACTATACACTGGAAAATGTTCCTGTTCCAAGAGATCTTTGCGTGTAATGTCTAAAGGTTGATTTTGAGGCAATTTGATCTAATTTATATTAATTTTTTTAAATGTTATAAATTTATGTAGCTAATGAAAATCCCTGAAATTAACATATTTCTTTTGAGACAAAATACTTATTTATAATTTTTAGTTTTGTTTAAGGTCATTAAATCAAACATTTTCCAATAACTGCCCAATAAGTGATAGAATAGTATTTGGGGTAAAAAGCCCCCCTCACATTGACTCATCCAATTAGAACATAGATTAGTTTGTTTATAGAATACTTGAGATGTAATAAAATGCCAAATTTGTTTGAAATTAACAGGAAATTGTTGACTTTTTCTGAAGTAGTTATTTTGAATAAGCATCATTTTAATTTGTTACTCAAAAAAGCATCTTGCTGTCTCAAAATTATTTGCATTAGTTGAAAAATTGTGCACTAAAACTATTGCCCTGGTATCTACACGGGATCACTTTAAACCCCCTAGGGGCCCTTTACCCCAAGTGAGGGAGCCTTTTACCCCAGGTGTGGGGTAAAATGCTCCCTCACCACCTTTTTTTTAACTGAATTTTAATCTAAACAACATTCCGTTATTATTTCTTTTCACACAAATTATGTTTCTCCATCAATTTTCAATAAAATCTAATAAATTTCTTTGACCTTGATACATTTTGTGACCAGAAAAAAAGCCAAATTTCCTTTGTCTTCATATTGATGTGCTCTCTACAGTTGGGATTATCATAAATTCAGTGTATTTGATACTACGCATCAGTTTTCACATGTTTGCATGTCCTAATGTGATTATTCTGGCTGAACGTGGCAGGGCGTGCACTCTTTCAAAGTACCTTGTACAATCTCTCTCTTTTGCTTTCCCGCTCTCTGAGCATATGCTGTATGTGTGTGCATAAAAGAGATGGGCAGAGCACTCTGCCATTCACAGCCAGAAAAACCAATGAGGTTAGAATACTTTTAAAAGTACGTTCCCCAACTCTGCGATTATTAAACTGAACATCTGTTTCATTAGACTCACACTTACTACGTATTGTCATTTTTAACTGAAAATGTTGACTACATCAAATATTCTACTTATCAGGGAAATTTAAAGTAATATGATGGATTAAATTAGACCATGATGGAATTTTTACCACTCAGTCTGTCAGATATGTGTAGCACAACCTTTATAGACCTGTAAACCTGGTAGTGGCATGTCATTGGCAAATAACGTCAAGAAGACAGGTCAGACCATATGAGAGGAGAAATGTCATGGTTACTTGTGTAACCTCCATTCCCTGATGGAGGGAACGAAACGTTGTGTCGATGTAGTGACACTAGGGGTCACTCTTGGGAGCCCGAGACACCTCTGGTCTTTGATAAAAGGCCAATGAAAATTGGCAAGTGGTATTTGCATGCCACTCCCCCAGACATACGGGTATAAAAGGAGCTGGTATGCAACCACTCATTCAGGTTTTACGCTGAGGAGCCGATATAAGGTCCGGCCATTTCAGCGGGTAGTTCAGCGTTGTGGCAGGAGAGACACAACTTCTCATTCCCTCCATCAGGGAACGGAGGTTACACAAGTAACCATGACGTTCCTTATCTGTCACTCACTCGATGTTGTGACGATGTAGTGACACTAGGGGTCCCTATACGAAACACCACAACTGGCTGAACTGTGTTACGTGAACTGGCGGTGTGTGGTGGGCAGACTACTGTGTGCCTCATAACCAGCACACCAAGTCAACACGTAACCACCCCCAACATAGTTATGAGTGTCGAACGGCCCTTTGGGGACAAGTCGACTACCCAAAAAGTAGAGACAGGCTTAACCCAGTTGTGGCCTCTTTTCCCCTTCTCTTTTTCCACTCCCTAAAAAAGAAGGGGGGTGTCCCTCCCAAGGGGAAGACACAGCGGAGACCACACCTCGCCCAAAGAGAGGGGGGGGGTATTTAAGTGGAAGGATACGTCACATGGTCTTTCCAACCATGTGGAGAGTCTTCGAGGTAGATCCTGCCCAATGGGGGAGGAGTTACTACAAACATGGAGACTGGGGCAGAGGGGCTCTGCCCAAGGAAGACGCAGTTTGCCAACAGGGAAACAAATTAGCGGAAGATATATATCGCATGGGGTTAGCCTTACAGGGAACCGCCACATGCGGAGCACCTACCCCAGAACAGGACTCTTAGTTTGCGCGTGTACTTGTACGAATCTCTCCGAAAACTCGACTGCCACAGGGCTCGGAGGAAGTCAACCATGGAACAAACTTGCGAACACTACTGGGAATTAATGGCGCACGTCTTCAGCTCAAAAGGAGGTGAAAGGCGCTATGTGCAAGCGATACACCCGGCCAGCTATCCCGAGCTTATCCGCTTGTGTTGTGTGCCACTACCTGGGACGAAACCGGTTCCACCCAGAGGTTGTAGAACCTTGCAAAGTTGTTGGGTGTTGCCCAGCCCGCTGCTCTGCAAATGTCTGTTAGAGAGGCACCCCTGGCCAGGGCCCAGGAAGCTGCTACACCCCTGGTAGAATGGGCTCGTAGCCCTACCGGGGGCGGCATGTCCTGGGCGACATATGCCATAGTTATGGCGTCAATGAGCCAGTGGGCGATCCTCTGCTTGGAGACAGCGCTTCCTTTCCGTTGTGCACCAAAGCAGACAAAGAGTTGCTCAGAGGTTCTAAAGCTCTGCATGCGATCCAAATAGATATGTAAAGCACACACCGGACACAGCAACGACAGGGCTGGGTCTGCCTCCTCCTGGGGCAGTGCTTGCAGGTTCACCACCTGGTCCCTAAAAGGGGTGGTGGGAACCTTGGGCACATAGCACGGTCGGGGTCTCAGGATCACGTGAGATTAACCCGGACCAAACTCCAGGCATGTTTCGCTGACAGAGAATGCTTGCAGGTCACCTACCCTGATGGAAGTGAGCGCAACTCCAGGCATGTTTCGCTGACAGAGAATGCTTGCAGGTCACCTACCCTGATGGAAGTGAGCGCAGTCAGGAGGGCAGTCTTCAAGGAGAGCGCCTTAAGCTCAGCTGACTGCAAAGGCTCAAAGGCGGCTCTCTGTAGACCCTGAAGAACTACAGAGAGGTCCCATGAGGGAACGATGTGCGGTCTGGAGGGGTTCAGCCTCCTGGCGCCTCTTAGGAACCTGATGATAAGGTCATGCTTCCCTAAGGACTTACCGTCGACTGTGACGTGGTGTGCTGCTATGGCGACAACGTACACCTTCAAGGTGGAAGGGAACAGCCTCCCTTCCAACCTCTCCTGCAGGAAGGAAAGCACTGATCCGACTGCACATCTCTAGGGGTCTTCGCGTCGGTAAGAACACCACTTAGTGAACAGATGCCACTTAAAGGCATACAGGCGCCTCGTAGAGGGGGCCCTAGCCTGAGTGATCGTGTCTACCACCGCAGGTCCAGGGGCCAAACATGGAGATTCCAGAGGTCTGGGCGCGGGTACCAGAGGGTGCCCTGTCCCTGAGAAAGAAGGTCCTTCCTCAGGGGAATTCGCGAGGGGGGAGCTATAGTGAGGAGCATGAGGTCCGAGAACCATGTCTGGGTAGGCCAGTAGGGTGCTACCAGGACGACCTGCTCCTCGTCCTCCCTGACCTTGCACAGGGTCTGTGCAAGCAGGCTCACTGGGGGAAACGCATATTTGCATAGGCCAGGGGGCCAGCTGTGTGCCAGCGCGTCTATGCCGAGGGGAGCCTCGGTGAGGGTGTACCAGAGTGAGCAGTGGGAGGATTCTTGGGAGGCAAACAGGTCCACCTGTGCCTGTCCGAATCAACTCCAAATCAGCTGGACCACCTGAGGGTGGAGTCTCCACTCTCCTCTGAGGGTAACCTGCTGTGACAGCGCATCCGCTGTAGTGTTGAGGTTACCGGGGATGTGAGTGACTCGCAGCAACTTGAAGTGCTGCTGACTCCAGAGGAGGAGACGGTGGGTGAGTTGTGACATACAACGAAAGCACAGACTGCCTTGGCGGTTGACATATGCTACCGTTGCCGTGTTGTCTGTCCGAACTAATGCGTGCTTGCCCTGGATCAAGGCCGGAACCTCCGCAGGGCGAGCAGAATTGCCAACAACTCGAGGCAGTTGATGTGCCAATGCAGTCGCGGGCCCATCCAGAGGCTGGCGGCTGTGTGCCTGTTGCAAACAGCGCCCCAGCCTGTTTTGGAGGCATCTGTCGTGACCACAACGCGCCTGGAGACCAGTTCTAAAGGAACACCTGCCCGTAAAAAAGAGAGGTCAGTCCAAGGGCTGAAAAGACGGTGACAGACCGGCGTGATGGCCACGCAATGTGTCCCGTGGTGCCATGCCCAACTCGGGACTCAAGTCTGGAGCCAGTGCTGAAGCGGCCTCATATGCATCAACCCGAGCGGGGTGGCCACCGCCGAGGACACCATATGCCCCAGGAGCCTCTGAAAA
Source organism: Myxocyprinus asiaticus (assembly GCF_019703515.2). NCBI lineage: Eukaryota > Metazoa > Chordata > Actinopteri > Cypriniformes > Catostomidae > Myxocyprinus > Myxocyprinus asiaticus. The sequence continues at coordinate 13,025,498 of NC_059366.1, forward strand.
ATTTTCAGTGGAACCGCTGTTTTCTGTTTGAACGCCTTCAAACAGGCCAGCACTGACTGGGTGAGCTCGTTTGTAAGGCACGCTGTCAAGGAGACTGAGTCCAACTCCAAACCAAGAAAAGAGGTGCTCTGAACCAGGAGGAGCTTGCTCTTTTCCCAGTTGACCCGAAGCCCTAGTCGGCTGAGGTGTGATAGCACCAGGTCCCTGTGTGCGCACAACATGTCTCGAGAGTGAGCTAGGATTAGCCTGTCGTCAAGATAGTTGAGAATGCGAACGCCCACCTCCCTAAATGGGGCAAGGGCAGCCTCTGCGATCTTCGTAAAGATGCAAGGAGACAGGGACAGGCCAAAAAGGGAGGACTTTGTACTGATACACCTGACCCTCGAATGCAAACTGCAGGGAGGGTCTGTGTTGAGGAAGGATTGAGACGTGGAAGTACGCATCCTTCAGGTCTACCGCCGCGAACCAATCTTGATGCCGGACGCTTGCCAGAATGCGTTTTTGCATCAGCATCTTGAACGGGAGTCTGTGTAAAGCCCGGTTCAGCAAAATCAAACAAAAAGGCAACAAAAAATTTTCCGCCCGGCCCTCCACCGGGGGATGGAGTGGTCTTTCTACCAGCTCCACGTGAGTGGGTTCTCTCGTCCCTGGGTCGCCTGTCTCAGGGGCGCTTTAAGGACATCCGTGGGTTCTTAGGCACCAGCTGTGAGACGGGTGGCATCTGCTTCCTGCGGTGGGCTCCACGCCGGGGCCGGGTCAGTCACCAAAGGGGGATGCCTTTGGCGACGAGCAGATGGGGTGCGGGATCTTGAGCCATGCCGGGCAGGATGTGCCGGATTGCCTCCATCTACTGCTTCACCGCCGAGACCTGCTGGGCAAAGTCCTCGACAGTGTCGCCGAATAGGCCCGCCTTGTTGGCCTCGCCCATCTCAACCAGGTTGAGCCAAAGGTGGTGCTCCTGGACCACTAGTGTAGCCATCGTCCACCCGAGAGACCGCGCCGTGACCTTCGTCGCTCGGAGAGCGAGGTCTGTCGCTGAGCGCAGTTCCTGCATCAAATCTGGGGCAGAACTACCCTCGTGCAGTTCTTTCAATGCCTTGGCTTGGTGGACCTGCAGGGGAGCCATGGCGTGCAGGGTAGAGGCAACTTGTCCAGCAGCGCTGTAGGCTTTAGCCATCAGAGACGACGTGAGCCTACAGGGCTTGGACGGGAGCTTAGGGCATCCGTGCCAGGTGGCGGCACTCTGCGGGCATAGGTGCACCGCAAGCGCCTTATCCACCGGGGGAATCGCCGTATAGCCCCTGGCCGCCCCGTAATTGAGGGTAGTGAGAGCAGTGGAACTAAAAGGTGCAGTACGGGCAGTAAAAGGTGCCTCCCACGACTTCGTCAGCTCCTCGTGCACTTCTGGGAAGAATGGCACTGGAGCGGGGCATGGCTGCTTTGAGTGGCGCCGCAAGCCCAGGAACCAATCATCAAGCCGCGAGGGTTCAGGGGAGAGGTGAGGGTTCCACTCTAACCCGACGTTCGTGGCTGCCCGGGAAAGCATGTCCGTCATTTCGGCATCGGCCTGTGACTGAGCAATCGTCCCCTAAGGGGGAAGCCCAGCTGAGGCTTCTGCATCCGACTGGACAAGCCCGCTCTCCGATGCTGTGCTCGAGAGCTCATCATCTTCACGGGCTCCGAACAAGAAGCCAGACTCGCCGTGAGATGAAAGCAAGCCGCTTTTTCATGTTCTCGCTAAAAGGTACAATGTTTCTTTGTCGAAGATGCGATGGTTAGCGTACCGGCGTGCAGAAGGTTTCTACAGCTGCTATTTTCTGCTAGTGCCAGGAAGGTCAGTGGGCTGCATACTGTACTGGACTTCAGACTCTTAAATCGGACAGTCAGGAAGTCTCTGTTCACGATAATTACTCAGAGACAGATTTTATCTTCAGCTTGTCCCTGTGTAAAGGAATCGGGTTCTTGGCGTGGGAAAAGAGGAATCGGGAACGGTGAACTTCAACTTAATAAAGTATTTATTTTCTATTAAAAAAAAGTTAAATACTCTCTTCGCAACACTCTCATGCCACACAGGCTCAGCGGGTGTGTGTGCAGATCTCTCTCTCCCCTCTTCTGGCACCTGGCTTGCTTTTAACTCCATCTCCACTCTCACTGCAATTACAATCAGCTGTTAGAGACAATCATTGATAGGTGATGATCCTTATCGTTTTCATCTCCCAATCTCGCTCTCCATTCACAAGCCGGCGTTCGACCACGCCCCCACTACCACACCCTGGTTCCTCACACATTCATGAAATGTGTTGATGCAGCGCTCGCTCCGCTGAGGCTGAGCGATGTCCGTGTATTGAACTACCTTGACAATTGGTTGCTTTTAGCACAATCCGAAAGAACAAGCATGCAAGCACAGGGATCTACTGCTTGAACATCTGGAGCATTTGGACCTGAAAATCAATTGGCAAAAGCATGTTGGTGCCTGGTTGCTAAGTTTCCTTCTTTAGCTAACACTCAACTCGGTCACCATGTCGGCACATCTGACCAACGTATGCACAGTTCCAGAGGGTTTTGGGTTTGACAGCCGCTGTGGCTACTGTAACCTCTCTGGGCTTAATGCATATGAGGCCTCACCAATGTTGAGTCAACTCGAGAATCTTATGTCCCTTGTGGCTACATGGTCCCTTACATCTCACAATGATGCACCATCGTTAGCTGCTCTAACTGTTTGGAGAAAGCCCACATTCTGTCAGAAGACATTGTGCTCGACTGAGTTGTCACAATGGATGCATACAACACAGGCCGGCAAGCCCTGTGCGAGGGTCATCCAGTCTTCAGCACCTGGACAGTTGCGCGACTATGTGGCACGTAAATCGTCTAGGACTGCTTGCAGTCATATTGGCTCTGAGAGCTTTTTGGACAGATGTGCAGGTTCATGATCTGATCCGCACAGGCAACACTGCAGTTGTGGCCCTGGAGACCATGCTATGTCACCTCTGGTACTTCATTACTCAGGCTAAGCTGTGCTTGGATGCTCTAGCTCACAAATGGTCAGCAAAACGGAAGTATGCATTTCCTCCCATTCGTTTGCTTCACCAAGTACAAAATTTGGGAAGACAGGGAAACAGATCATTTGGTTGCACTGGTGTGGCCCAAACACCCTTGGTTCCCGGAGCTGGTAGAGCTGTTTAATACCCCTGTGGAGAATTCCACTGAGGAGAGATATGCTCTTGCAAGCATGGCATCCAGCTGTGGAAGCTTTATGTCTGGCCCCTGAACAGGGCTTGTCTGACACCATATTGCAGGAAAGAGCTCCTCAACTCTGTGGCAATATGCCTTGAAGTGGGGAGTTCTCGCTGACCAGTGTTCCTCCCGAGGTGTGGACCTAGTGCATTGCCCTGTGCATACGATACTTCACTTTTTCAAGAGTTTTTGAATTCAAGACGGACTCTGTCTATGCTCAAAGTGTATGCTGCTGCTTTAGCACTGGGCCACGCTCCTTTAAGGTGGTTTGTCCATGGGAAAACACCTATTTGTCGTTAAATTCTTGCAAGGTGCAAGAAGGTGCAAGAAGGTTGAGACACTCTCGCCTCGCTACTTCTCCGGTCTGGGATTTAGTGCTTAAACTGAATGCACTTACGTGTTCCCCGTTTGAGCCACTTGATGCAGTAAGCTTGCGCATTCTCTCTCTGAAGACTGCTGCTATTTGCCTTGGCTTCTGTCAAATGTTTCGGGGATCTTCAGGCAATGTCTATCCATGATTCTTGTTTTGAATTTGAATGCGGCTTGTCAAAAGCCATTCTCAGGCCTAGGGAGGGTTATGTGCCCAAGGATTTGGCCATTCCCTCAGAGCTCAGGGGGTAACCTTATATGCTTTCTTTGAATCGTAAGAGGGTCAGGGATTGCACATGCTGTCATGGTGACAGGGTGCTCTGCATGCACATTGACATTGACATCGACCAGCTCTTTATCTGCTTTAGAGGCCGTTCAGAAGGTTTGGCTGTCTCTAAACAAAGAATTTCTCACTGGTTGGTGACGCCATTGCACTTGCTTATGATTCGCAAGGCATGCAGTGTCCAATAGGTGTTAAAGCTCACTCTATCAGGAGGTTGGTCTCCTCCTGGGCTTGGGGCTTGTCCTTGGAAGGCATTTGTCTGGCTGCAGGCTGGGCTTCCCCTAACACCTATGCCAGGTTTTATTGCTTGGATGTCTCTTCCCTCTCTTCCCAGATCCTTGCTGTGAAGCAGGGTTGATTTCTGTATATTCAATACCTCACTAGCTGGTGTCATTTTATTCTGACTATCGTTCTCTTGACCGTGTCATTCTTTGTCTCTTTCCAGTGTTAAGAGCAATGTTTTAATGCTCTACTACCCTGTTGGCTAGTGGCATTATGTTAATTTGTCGGTTTTTGACCGTTTTGAGCTTTTTCCACACCATGGTGTGGATGGCTATGGTTTTACAGTGCTTCACTACCCGGTATGGCTAGTGTCACTGTTAAATTATCTAACCTTTTACATTGTTGTTGTTGTTGTTGTTTTTAAGGTAGTTACCCTACTCGCTTGTAGGCATTGCTTTGTGCGTGTGAATCAATAGCACTGCACGATGATATAAAATTCTCATAGCGCCAGCTACAGATGCAGTGTCGAAGTGACTGACATAAAAGGGAATGGTATGGAGAGATGCGCTCTCTTCCCTTCAGTCGAAAAATCCTGATGAAATGGCGCTGTGCTTGGGTTTATATGCTCGCAATGGCACGTGCATTGGGGCAAGTGTATCAAGTGGCATCTGCCAATAAACTGGAGTGATTTTTAAGGGCTCCACTCCTGGGATTATTTTCACATAGCATCAGCTACTACCGCAGCATCTCGTTCTTTCCTTTTGGGCAACCAATGTTTCAGTCGTAACCAGACTGTTCTTACCACAAAAAAGGGGGTTATATGGTTACTACAGGTTTACAATAATAAACCGTGGTTAATTTTCATAAGGACACGTTTTTAGGTGGAAACCACAGCTTTACAAACCATACTTGTACCACAAATTAACCATGGTGTTACTATCTTAAAACTGTAGTAGCTGTTTTTTTTTAATTATTATTATTATTATAATAATTGTTTATAAAAAGTATTTTACTTCTACTCTTTTGTTTTGAAATATAGCAGCAAATGACAGCTGAGTGGAAACAATGCCCAAATGAAAGTGCAAATTTACAGAAGATTTGCACAAAAAATTCCCATGCTTTCGTCCAGGTCGAGATCCGTGAGAAGTGGAATGTATGACGTGTGAAGCTGGCACGTTTGTGTCAGTTGCTAATAAAGGTGTAAGTGATTTAGAAGCACACATTAGCTCTACGAAGCATAAAGGGTCAGCAAAAGGTGAAAGTTCATTAGGTAAATTAACTGACTACTTTTTGCAACCAGGTAAAATTGTTATCATATTGCTTCATTTTCCATGGCCATTCAAAATAATAGTAATAGTAAATGAAGGTACACTTATGGCATCAAATGTTTTATTTTAGTACATGGACATTCAAAAGAATGTTGGAAAATTGTATATTATATATATATATATATATATATATATATATATATATATATATATATATATATATATATATATATATATTTATGTTATGTGTCTTTTTCACTGTATTAAAGTTTGCATTCATAGTAACACTGTTTTGAACCCTATTATTCCACCCCACCCCAATCCCAGAAAACCAGAATATGGTCACCCTAGCTACTGTTTAAGAATTTCTTTCCAAACACTGTTATCATTCAATAACATATTTAAACTGTTTTGTTTATTTTAGTTAAATCTTCCAACCCAGTCTCATGAAAATTTTTACATATTTTACGAGTTGGCTATGTTCTATGATTTCGTACAAGTTCGTTTGTATGAATTTGCACGATTTCATCACTTGCAAATGCCCGGATGTCTAATGCGGAAGTAAGCATGAGTTTCGCGCACGAGGTATTAAGGACATGCCAATCAATATAATGCCCTTACCCAAACCCCTTATCTAAACGTAACCGATCAGTAGAGTGTGCAAACATGATAGGAAGCTGTCGTATGTGATAGAAGCTTATTGTCGCGTATTAGATGGAAAAGATGTCCAGTGACGTCACTGGCTGTAGTGAAAGTCATACGAATTCATACGAGTGCAGTCATACGATATCTTACGAATTAGCTAAATTCGTATGAATCCTTACGATTTCGCCATGAGAAGGTGTAGAAATCTTCCAACAATGCAATCCATTAGCACTTTGCTGCTCTCTGGTCCAAAGTTTAACCAGATACCGTAGTCACAACTTTGTGTATCCACTAATTGTTCTCACTGTGCGGCACAAAGAAATTACACAATGCCCATTACACCCTTTGCCTTCTGTCTCCACTGTGTCAGGAAGAGGCCAAATATAAGTGACGAAAGCCAAAAGGTTACAGTCTATAAGTATAAAAACAGAAGAATGCAGAGAGGGAGGATATCCGCAAGGGATAAACCGAAAGAGATAGCTTGAAATAAGCAGGCACTGATAAAAAATACAAAAAACTACAAAGATAAAATAAACTACACTATTTGTCGAAAAGCATGAGAAAATGGCTCCCATCCCATTTTTTCTAGTACTTGTTACATAAGCAGTTTTCTGGTTTTAAAGAACAGAATCAGACGAACAATATCCCTTCTCTTGTTACCTCGTTTTCCCTCACTCGCCACTCACCACCATCACTTCCTCTGACCCATCCTCTGTCATATTCAAGAAAAGGTTTCGGACCCACTTATGTTCCAACTTCACCTCCTCAGAGTTACCACCTTACTCCCCTCCATTGATTCCTCCAGTATGTGTGCAGATACCACCACGTGCAGAATAGAGGACAAGGACCAGGTTTGGGAGGGTTACTTTTTAAATGTATTCCAATGTAGATTGAAGAATACATGCTGTAAAATGTCATTTGTAATGTATTCCGTTAGATTACTCAAGGTCAGTAACGTATTCTAAATACTTTGGATTACTTCTTCAGCACTGGTAGATTTTTTCACTTGTTTTGACTATAAAAATTCTGCCAGTACAGTAAGACAAAATAAACGTTAAAAATGCATTCTCTGAAAAACCTAAATATCTTATGCAGTGTTGTTTCTAAAACAAGATAAATCAAACTGATCTTTTTTTAAGGATTTTTAGATATTTTTACAGGAAAACAATACAAAAAATAATCATCAAGAATACGATTTTTGCCCTAATATCAAAGGTCTTACTAGAAAAAAGAAATTATGATCCAACGTGAATTTTCTTGATAAAAAAATATGATCATGCCTGGTAACATGTGCATGTAAAATGGCTAGAAATAACATTTTATCTTAGCATAAAGTTTACAATTTACACAAGGTTTATTCCTATTTCTTCTGCTCCAAACTTACTTCAAACGTACTTCTCTGTCTGCTCGTATGAATGTAACACATCATATGAAAGTGTTTCACCGCTGTTCAAATGCACTTTGGATCGCATCATTTATATGTATAAATGTTTTCCATCTGAAAGGACTAAATATTAAAGGAAACAAATGACAATAAAATGCAAAGTAATCTCTTCAGTAATCAAAATACTTTTTGAATGTAACTGTATTCTAATTACCAATGATTTAAATTGTAACTGTAGTGGAATACAGTTACTTATATTTTGTATTTTAAATACGTAATCCCATTACATGTATTCCGTTACTCCCCAACCCTGACAAGGACATATCAGCTAGGACATCCGTTACAGAATCAGTACTTCCCCAAGCCATCTTTCTCAACCCATCCTCACCACCTGCGCTATTCTCAATGTCGAGTGGTCAACAATTGTCCATTATTCACAATGAAATCCCTAAAAAAATCAACAATTAAGATCAACCAAATTAAACCAAATTACAGTAAGAAACGCATGTGATCAGATGCGATCTGATGATTCCCGGACAAACATACTGAAGGACCACCTACCCACCTAACACCCCACCAAATAAAAGAAACCATCTGATCAAGAAATGTGGAAAAGCCCATACGTTTACAAGCACTATGAACAGAACATTTTCAGTCTGCCAGACATCAACATGCAGAGGAAGATACATTTGCTAGATAAAATAAATGTAAATGAATAAATGTAGATCAGGTGTAGCATGCACACATATTAATTCATTTAATACTGGTACTTGACCAAAATAAGAGTGAGTATTCCACTCCAAACATCAAAACATATGTAAAAACAAATTGATGGTTCAGTTTCTAGACCACAAACACCTCTCCTTTGTGGATTGCAACAGTCTTGTGTTATGCTCCAAAATATAACAATAATAATAACAATAATAATAATAATAATAATAGGTCTTGCCTTGACTTTGGCCATTTCACAAACTACTGCAAACCTGCCTGTGCCTGCCACATGTGTGCATTCACAGTACAGTCTCTTAATTTGTATTTAACTTTTAGAAAGTTTCCCATGTTGTGCCTATCTATGCTCAGGTCTACACTAGCTACCAATATTTGTTTAGAACTGAATGCAAAACACTTCTTTTGGCCTTTATTGCTGCTAATGCCTGTCCCACCACTGGTCTTGAAGCTTTCATAAATCCATGGATGTCAGCCTGGCTGCTACAGTCAGTCACTTATGGTCATCTAGCTCCCCCATCTGTTCACATGAATGGCTCTATCTTGTTCAGGTCCAGAAATGTCTTATCTTTTCCCCTCACTGAAGAAATACATCGAATTGATGAAAGACTTTGGAAATGCCAAATGTTATCTGTCCCCTTTTAAATTAAATATCTACAGTACAGCGAGTTTGTTTTTCACAACCAGACTCTCCAAAGAATGTGGGGATGCATGAAAACTTCTAACTATAACACACACACACACACACACACACACACACACACACACAGATGTTTACTCTTTTTCTCTTCTTCCCTTGAGATGTTTACCATAAACTTTTGCAATTAAAAAAAGCAACAACAACAAAAAAATATATGTATATATAATTTTTTTAAAATCCCTATATGGTGTATTGTGTGGCCATATTTAAGACATCTAAAGCCATATTAATGGTTAAACTGTGTTATGGAGAAATATTATAGAAAGTATTAGAAGTATTAGAGAAATACAAACCATTTTATTTAGTTAATTTTCTTAGTTTTATTAGGTTCACTTACACTGAACATGGAATACAGTATTTACAATACTGCCTCATTCAGAGATAGGAAAGCCTACATGTTTTCACTTTCTCTTGAGCTGAAGCAGTTGTGGGCATCGCGTTTGTGCTGGTGCCTTTTGCACCACCTCTCGTGACATGTATGGAAAGTGTTTGGCCGGTTGGATTTGCATTGCGGTGGCTGACCTTGGTACCCCCTCAAAAAACAGGTGAATGACGCCCCTGGGTGTGACCACCCTATGCCGTTAAAACCGCACCATTTCTCCTTAAGGTACACTTGTGGGTTTCAAGGTTGTTTCAAGCATCTTGGAAAACTTGCCACAGTTCTTCTGTCTATTCAGGCTGTCTCAACTGCTTCTGTCTCTTCATGTAATCCCAGACTGAGTCAATGATGTTGAGATTCAAACTCTGTAGGGGCCACACCATCTGTTGTAGGACTCCTTGTCCTACTTATAGTCTATTTGATTTGCAAAAGAAATGTTTGGAGATCTAAAATGGCTATTTCCTATTTCCACACTAGGGCAGAAGACCTCAAATAACCATCTTAAGACAGCTGTTTTTTTTTTGTCAATCATCTAATGTGCCTCTAGACTTTTGCTTAGAACAGTATATATATATATATATATATATATATATATATATATATATATATATATATATATATATATATATATACACACTGGCAGCCAAAAGTTTGGAATAATGTACAGATTTTGCTCTTATGGAAAGAAATTGGTATTTTTATTCACCAAAGTGGCATTCAACTGATCACAATGTATAGTCAGGACATTAATAACGTGTACAATGACAAATTCAGAACTACTTCAAAGATTCTCATCAAAAAATCCTCCACATGCAGCAATGACACCTTGTCGGGCACTTCTCACGCACCTTACAGTCTAGCTGATCCCACAAAAGCTCAATGGGGTTAAGATCCATAACACTCTTCCAATTATCTGTTGTCCAATGTCTGTGTTTCTTTGCCCACTCTAACCTTTTCTTTTTGTTTTTCTTTTGGCTTTTTCTTTGCAATTCTTCCCATGAGGCCTGCACCCCTGAATCTTCTCTTTACTGTTGTACATGAAACTGGTGTTGAGCGGGTAGAATTCAATGAAGCTGTCAGCTGAGGACATGTGAGGCGTCTATTTCTCAAACTAGAGACTCTGATGTACTTATCCTCTTGTTTAGTTGTATCTGGGCCTTCCACATCTCTTTCTGTCCTTGTTAGAGCCAGTTGTCTTTTGTCTTTGAAGACTGTAGTGTATGCCTTTGTATGAAATCTTCAGTTTTTTGGCAATTTCAAGCATTGTACATCCTTCATTCCTCAAAACAATGATTGACAAACGAGTTTCTAGAGAAAGCTGTTTCTTTTTTGCCATTTTTGACCTAATATTGACCTTAAGACATGCCAGTTTATTGCATACTGTGGCAACTCAGAATGAAACACAAAGACAATGTTAAGCTTCATTTAACAAACCAAATAGCTTTCAAGTGTGTTTGATATAATGGCAAGTGATTTTCTAGTACCAAATTAGCAATTTAGCATGATTACTCAAGGATAAGGTGTTGGAGTGATGGCTGCTGGAAATGGGGCCTGTCTAGATTTTATTAAAAATTACTTCTTTCAAATAGTGATGGTGCTGTTTTTTTACATCAGTAATGTCCTGACTATATTTGTGATCATTTGAATGCAACTTTGGTGAATTAAACTACCAATTTCCTTCCGAAACAGTAAAATCTTTACATTATTCCAAACATCTTGCCACCAGTGTATATATATTTTAAAGGAGCAATATGTAACATTGACATCAAGCGTTTAAAATGGGTACCTCAGTCCAAATTCAAAATATTGCAGAGAGTTCTCTAACCCGCCCTCTCCTCCCCAGACTCCAAGCTCACTCGGGTTGCCAGGTTGAGGACACGCAACAGGAACGAGCAACCTGACAATGGCAAGCGACGAGCCTTACACTGTAAGTTGATCAGCGAATGTATATGTTTGCAATGTTTTTATTGTTTGCTAATTATAAATCAGCTCATGTGGATTTTTTATAATTCTGTCAATGTCAGCTAGATGTATTGCTGGCTTCCATGGCTGCAGCGTGCTGTGTTTGCTCGCTAACTTGTTTCAAATCTGGCAACCCGGGTTGTTGAAATACTATTGGGAAATGGGCAGTAGGCGGGATCACACAGGTCAAAACACAAACAGAAATTCCGTCCCAGAATGGACATTTCAAAGTGGAATATACTGGCTGTAGTATTGTTTTTGGAGAAGCCAGTATTTCAACTTACCATGTTTCCTAAATCTCTGATAACATATTATGATAATTTTATGCTTTAGTACAGTAAATATATTACTGTAACAAAGGTTCAGGTTTGGCAGGTAAAGTAGGAATTGGGAACTGGTTTCCACAGTTCACGTGAGTCCGTTTTATTCCAAAATGACCAGCAATCGCTCTACAGCTTCACTCAAAACACAAGACGGCTTTTCAGCATCACTCAAATAAACGGTCTGCTTTTCAGCTTCACACAACACAAGGCTCTCTCTCAGGGGTCAGACATGAAGACTCTGGTCTGTCTGTCCCTCGCTCTGTGGACTGGCCATCCTTTTATCTCCCCCGACTCTCACTGTGAACATAGAGATGGTAATTAGTCACAATTCATCTCAGGTGGATGTCCTTACCACTTTCTCTCTCCCCAGATGGGCGCTTGACCATTCCCTCACCTCCACATACCCCCACCACCTGTCTCAGGCCGGAGGAACCTTCTGGAAATAACCACGGCCTCAATGTTATGCTTTTGACCCCGAAATAGAATAGTGATGGTCACTGCAGGATAATCGTAAATATCCCCATGCACACACCCCACCTTCACCCAATTATTTGAATCCAATGCCCCATTTTGAACCAAGCATTGATGAATAGAGGTTTGGTTACAGCCTGAATCCACCAAGGCTTGCTATGTACCCTCCCCCCAATACTCACGGGTATTTGGTACATCCCGGCTCGATCGGGGGCAGCCTGTGGAGTGTCGGGGACCTGGATCACTGTCCCCACCTCCATCACCAGGCACTTTTCGCGGACATGTCCCAGCTCCCCGCGACTCCAACAGACCGGCCCAATCCTCACACCCACACCAGTGGCGGCAGCTTCCCCCACCTGAGAGGAAGAATGGGTAGAGCCAGGGGAGAGAGAGACAGGAGTGTTAGCACACCCCCGAGGCTGGGCACTTGTCTCAGGGGATTGTTCCACCATTTCTGGGGGATTGGGATAGGTCGGAAAGAAAGAGGGGAGGGGGAGAGACAACAGGGAGAGAGAGAGGGGCTCGCCGGCCCCTGGCCCCTGGGTACGCCACTAAATGGTCCACTGCCAACTGCACTGCTTCATCCAGTGACGCCGGTCGGTGGCACTGGACCCACTCCGCAGTTCCTTTCCGTAGTTTGCCGACGAATTGTTCCAGTACCACGAGATTGATGATGCCCCCGACGTCGCTGGGCTCCTCGGCCAGCACCCACCGCCGGCAGGCGTCATGGAGCTGTTGAAAGAAAGCAAATGGGTGGCCAACTTCGCTCAGCGTCAGGGTTCGGAACCGCCAGCGATGCCGCTTGAAAAGCTCCAGAAAGGTCTCTCTGGCTTCATCTTGCACCCTCATCTTCACCAGCATCTCATGGGGGTTCGCTGCTGCTGGGGTTGCGGCATGCACCCCGGGTACCAAGCTCCACAACGCCCATCAGTCCTCCTCTTGGCCTCGAAGCGCTGTTGCTGCTCTGCCTGCAGATCCATGAGGGCCTGGTGTTGCCTTATCCTGGGTTTCTCTCTCTCTCTCTCTCTCTCTCTCTCTCTCTCTCTCTCTCTCTCTCTCTCTCTCTCTCTCTCTCTCTCTCTCTCAGGACAGATATGAAGACTCTGGTCTGTCTGTCCCTCGCTCTGTGGACTGGCCATCCTTTTATCTCCCCCAACTCTCACTGTGAACACTGAGATGGGAATTAGTCACAGTTCATCTCAGGTGGATGTCCTTACCGCTTTCTCTCTCCCCAGATGGCCTCTCGACCACGCCCTCACTTCCACAGTTATATATTGCACCTTTAAGTTCAGGAACATGTTCATTTTAGGAACTTTTATTAACTTTAAAGTTTTAATTAGTAAAAGAATGCGTTTTTTCCCCCAGTTCATTAATTCATTCATTTATTTATATATTTACTTTCTTCTTTCTTCTGTGATTGGTTCACAGAGCATAAACATGAATACTGCAGAGTACTATTAATTTTACTATAAAAATGAACAAAATTAAAAATACACTACACTACAAACACACCTGTTCTTTAAAGAGCTGAAACTTTTATTTTGGTGCAAAGTTGACTTTTATTTTGAAAAACCGTTTCTCGTTTATGCTGTTTCGCTTGCGTCAGGATTCAACCGTAACCGCGCAGGAATTCACAAGAATCGAAACTTATTTTTTATTTAACTACCGGCTTGGTGATCGGTATGATTTGTGAGTCGGCTTTCATTGTCAGGTAACATTTAACATTTATTTTTTTTACTCTCTGTACCTACAACATTGATAGCTAAGCTGCTGGATTGAGGACCAGCTATACATGGTAATTTATGTCTGGCTACAGTGTTTACACACTTCAGTGGGTTGTTTGTCTTTGTAATGCTTACATATAAAATGTCAGCGTGTGAATATGTTTTGCAGTTATAGATCTCAGGAAATATATGTGGTATTATGTTAATTGTTTGGCATTTAAAAGCAACTGATGCTTTTCTGGACAGAAACTTGCTCAGAGAACTGAACCAACAAATGTATGTGTAAATAAAATGTTTGTTTTTTTACAGTTGTAAAGAAAAACTGTGAAAGGGAGCTAATGAGTGGAAGGAGGCGGGGTAAACCCAACCGGGGTGGAGGACGGGTCAATAAGCCCAAAGGAGGAGGAGGAGGAGGAGGAGGAGGTAGGAAAACTGCTGGTGGAGGCTGGGATGATGGAGATGATTTCAGTCTTGATTTTGGACCCAGTCGGCCCTTCAAACCTGCTTCCTCCAGAGGTTCAAGAGGAGGAGGAGATGCCCGTGGGGGCCGTAGAGGTGCTTGCAGAGGAAGAGCTGTGGGACCACCCAGAAAAAATGTGGATGAGGATTGGAAAGAAAGATTCAGACCCGAGCAGGTGCACCTGCCCTTGCAGAAGATACACATGACGTCAGAGAACAGACTACAAGTGAAAGAACTGCTGCGAGAACTTCAGAACCAGGAGTGCAACACGCCCTGTAGGTGAGCTTGAGCTGCTGTCTTTCTACCTACTATTTATTTGTGTCTATAGAGCGAAACAGTGACAGCCCACTTTTTCAGTGGCCCTAGTTCTGGAAGTATTCTTCCCAATTCATTTTTTCTATATCAATTTCAAAAGATACTTTTTTTATTCATAACCTTCAGACTTGAATAGACACTTCTTAGCTTTGAGCAGAACCAATCAGCTCCAAGATTAAACTTTACAAACTTTGATGTGAAGCACAAAATGTATATGAAAATCAGATAAAAAGAGAACAAGATGACTGTGTATTTGGTGTACAAGTGTACAATATAGTTAATATGTTAGAATGTAAAAACATTTGATTGTAGGTTTATTGCAGATAAAAGTTGAAATCACTCTGCCTTTTACAGATGCATATTTCATAGCTCAACAACCTTGGAGATCATTTTGCACTTTATTTGGGTTATTCAATAATGGTTTAATAATGTAATGTTGTCATGTAGTGGCTCTGATTATGAAGGAGGGGAGGAGGAAGAGGAGGAGGATGAGCTGGACCATCGTGAGGAAGGTCAGTTCTGGGTAACTCACGAAGATGGAGTGGAATGTGCCGAAGATGGTGACTGGATAGAGGACGCAGTTGAGGAGAAGCACACAAAGCCAGAGCCGGTGATCTCCCTGTTTGCTCTTGGAACTCTTTGCAGGTATATGTGGTGATTGCTAAAATAAAAATCAGATGTCTAGAGACATGAAGGATACCTCAAATTGTGCGGTTTGTTGAGGGGATGTGTACTATTACTTTTCTAAGCAATCAAACTTAAAGTTTTTGTCTGACGGATGGTAAAACGGGTCAAAAAATCCCAAAGGCCTACGTTGAAGGAGGGATCTGAGCCAAATCTATGGAGCAGAATGTCCAAGAGACTTGGGGTTGGACGCTCTGTTGACTTGGGCCAGTAAACTGCCATCTAGCAGCAACCATGCAGAGTACCGTGGCAACCACATTACAATACACTAAATCCACTGAGTAAACCTTAGCAACCGCATAGCAGGGCTCCAGCAACCAACACCCTAGCATCATGGCGGCAAGTTTTGTATGGGCATGCACCAACCATAAAATTCTAAAAAATATAGTTACAGATTAATAATGTATGCTTTGATATTGCCAGATTACTTGTAGTGATGGTACTATGGCATAACGTTTGCAAGTTGTTGATCTATGGATGATAGGTGAGGTTAGGGATAGAGGTAGACTGATATATCGGTTTTAATAATTGCTTTTTGGAACTATCAGTTATCTGCAAAAATAATCTATGCCGATAGCTGTAGATCGTTTTTATTTTAATAATATATTTTTTTATTTAGCATTGTAACACAGCCAAGTCTCCATTATTTTAAAATAAGCGTCCATGATGTATTTCATGCTTGTTTATAGTTCATACCTGCCAACACTCCCGATTTTACTGGGTTTCTCCCGTTTTTCCACCCCTCCCGCTGTACTCCCGATTTACAATTTCGCCAGATAAACTCACAATTTTTTGCATCCACACTTTGCTTATGAAAATGTATTAGACCTCCAGGTAGCATTGCCACCTGTCCCGTAAATTATGGGATCGTCCCATTTTTAAATATAAAATGATGCTTCCCGAATCAAATCAATAGCCTACGGGACGCGATTTGTCCCGTAAGCTGGTTAGATGGCGTCACGGCGAAGTGGTTCCAGATTGTTAATGTAACATTGATACAAGTTGGACATTTTTAATGCGCTGAGTAAGGGGTTGTCTGAAAAGTCCACACATTGTGTTGAAATGTGCTAATAGTGTGGAGGATGTGGTAAGGGACCGTCTGAAAAGTCCACACATTGTGCTAAAACTGTGGATTTTCTTTTTATTGAAGAAAAGAAGGTTCGGTATAAATGTTCAATAAGATGTATGAAATTACACAGATGCAACAATGTATGAATACAACTTTATTTAAAATAAAATTTAAAAAAAAGTTTTACCAAAATACCCCCCAAAAACAATACCGTACATAAGTTTTTTTAATCATTATATAAATAGATTTTTAAAAACTATTGACCGATTAATCGTTTATTTGCCTTTTCTATTGCCTTAGTTATCAGTATCTGCAAAATCCACTATCGGTCGACCTCTAGTTAGGGACCTTTTTAGCTTTCTTTTAATATTAATTTCATATTTACTTTTATCAAGTATTTCATTTTTAATGAAGTCTGTTGATTTTACGTGTTAATTCAGTGCAATAAATTATATGTAATATAATGTGTTAAAAAAAATAAGCGCAATTATTCATGCCGCACGTGGATTTTGTCAGCGGTGGGCAGTTAGCGTAGCCCCAGCTGTACAGGTAACACACTTACTGAGAGCAGGCAGTACAAAATGAGGAAGGAGCCTCACATACCAGGATGCATTCTTATGTTTATAGACAGCTGGTTGGATTACAACTCTGGATGCATGGGTCTTGAGAGTTTTTAATGTTTTACTTGACACAGCGCCCTAAAAACGCAGCGTTTATGTGCTGAAAACCAGTGAAATGCAACACAACCACAGTGAGATGCTCCAAAAGCATTTGTCTGACACATGTGAACATAGACCAGCAAAAATAGTGCAGACAGATGCAAGAAGGTGTCCTGTGAGAACAACCCAGTCTACCTCAAACAAATTGCTGAACTCAATTGCTAAATGGATCTCTGCTGTAGGCCAGTGATAGGCTTATGTTCAATGAAATGTAAATAAAACAAATCACTTGTCTGCCACAATAATATAATTTCTTTAAATTATCTATATAGCTAATCAAAATATTTTCTCCCAATTAATTGCAATTAATTTAATAAATTGGCATATCATGTAATTAATTTGATTAATATTTTTAATCAATTAACCGCACTATTTTTCATTTTTGCAGGTATGGGTTTGACCGTGAGCGAAGCAGACAAGCTTTAGAGGCGGGAACTGAAGGACAAAGTGGGCGTGGTGAGGTTGGAGCAACATTAGAGCTCCTCCTCTCCCAGATGTTCACAGAACGTTTTGGCTCCAGCGCTCTCAGCCCTCAGACATCTGACCTCCCTTCACAAGAGGAGTGTGTAGCTTTGCGACAGGAAGAGGCCTTCGCTTTGACTGCAATCTATGGGGAACGCTTCTGTGAGCGCATCAGTGATCGCGTTTGGACTATTAATCTTGATTTGCTCTGGCTGGATGAAGGGCGTTGCAAGATTTCAGACTTGGCAAATCACAAACAATCAGGATCGAATCAGATTTGCAAGTTTTACCTAAAGGGGGCAGGTTGTAAGTTTGGTAAACGGTGCAAATTCAAGCACCAAACGCCAAAGTCAACTGAATCCAGCGCCTCCAGAGAATCCTGTTGGCCTAGTCAACCAGGGTTTAGCAGCATTGAACCTCCTATTTACCAGCTGGAGATCCGCTTCCAGCCGGACAATTTATATCCTTTTCAACCTCCACTTGTGGCATTCAGTACCACTGATGAATCGCTTCCAGGGGCGGGTCGCCTCAGTGTGACAGAGTACCTCTTTGGTCAGTCGCTCAGTGCTGCACAGGAAGGTGAGCCAGTGGTCTACATGCTTATTTCCTGTCTGGAGGAGGATGGACCTGTCAGAGAGCTGCTGTCAACTACTCGTCACAAGTACAGTGCTCCGCCCCCTGTGCTGGCTCTACCCACTGTCATTCCGGCAAGGAACCGCAGCACTAAGAACAGCATAGACAACAAGATTGATAGAGATCGATCAAACAACACCACAGAGACCACAAACCACAGAGTGAGACAAAAGGAAGGTGAGGGATTGGACAAAAGATAAATAATGTTTGTCTTTGTACAGCACATACAGGGTCGCAAATCTGGTGCGTTTAATAAAACCATACTTAAAGGGAAAGTTCTACTAAAAATAACTACTCTAGGACCATTTTCGCACCATCATGTCATTCCAAAATGTATGACTTTCTTCCGTGCAGCAATGGACTGGCCATCTGGAGCACTGGGACTTTTCCCGGTGGGCCAGTCGAGTAGTGGGCCTGTTGGTTGAGTGGGCTGATATGACTAAATTGTTGCATTTTGCAACAGTTTTTTCCCAGCCCTGCAACTACAAAAGCACCCCACTATTATTTATTAAGCGCTGCCATTTACTGCTGCACATAGCAAACACCAAATACTCCAAAATTGTGACAGAACAGTGCTACCTGATTAAACTGCGCAGTGCATCGCTGGCCACAGCACAAGAGCAGAGCGGGACTGGCCAACCCGTGCTGCGCTGACGAACCTGCAGCAGTCCAGTGATAAACTGTGTGAGATATGGAAACATTGTGTAATTCACAACTGTAATTACAGGCTATCACCATTCTTATTACATTGCAGTTAGTAAAACCAACTGCAGAAACTATGGTGTTTTGGCAGAACTATTGTATTTATAATAAATGTTACTATTATTATAATTATATTAAATAATTTACATTGGGGGCCTGGGTAGCTCAGCAAGTATTGACGCTGACTACCTCCCCTGGAGTCATGAGTTCCAATCCAAGGTGTGCTGAGTGACTCCAGCCAGGTCTTCTAAGCTACCAAATTGACCCGGTTGCTAGGGAGGGTAGAGCCACATGGGGTAACCTCTTCGTGGTTGCTATAATGTGGTTCTCGCTCTCAGTGGGGTGCATGGTGATTTGAGCATGGATGCCGCGGAGAATAGCGTGAAGCCTCCACACACTATGTCTCCGTGGTAACGCGCTCAACAAGCCACATGATAAGATGCGCGGATTGATGGTCTCAGACGCGGAGGCAATTGAGATTCGTCCTCTGCCACCCGGATTGAGGCAAGTCACTACGCCACCACGAGGACTTAGAGAGCATTGGGAACTGGGCATTCCAAATTGGGGAGAAAATAAAAAAATAATATATATTAGGGTAATTAAAGTCACTTTTATGGCAGTTTTTTTTATAGTGTCTACATGGATATTGTTTTTCATTTCAAATTTCATTCATAGTTTTTTAGAAACAATAATTACATCTGGTATGAGAACTATGGTTTCACCAGAAGCCCTACTGTTAGAATGTTTGACCATGTTTGAATGTTTGAAGTCCAGCATACAGTAAATTAGGTGATAATTAACTTATTGATGTTAATAGTGTTAGATGCATTTGCAATTCAATAATAATATCGACCGCTGACGAAACTGAAACTAATCACTGACAATAAGCGCAGATGTTTAGACGCATCTTGCCAACCACAAGCCCCGATGGGAAAAATACACAGTGTGCACACACACAAATGTCAGCGCATGGTACAGAGTCACTTGCAATCAAATAATAAAACACATCTTTTAAATTCACTGCTCGGCATTAGCATAATCACGGAAGTGAAGTTTGCGTATAGTGCAGGAACTGAAGATTGGATTGATATCTGTTTGGCAGAGACACATTCGGATGATCGAATTTTTATCTGTTTTGAAGAAATAATGGTGTGTGTGTGTGTGTGTGTGTGTGTGCGCGCGCGCGCGCGCGCATTAAATTAGATGCACCGCTCTTAAGAGAGGATATCAATGATGAGCAAGAAGAGGGTGATGATGAAGAGGATGAGGAATGTATCCCGGTGGAAAACGAGAGCTATGTTAACTTACGAAAGAGGATGGTGAAGAAGCTGGAGCTCAAAACTGAGCAAATACAACAAGAGAACAAGAAACTCTGCAGGGAGTTCAAGAAGAAACAGGTAACACACCTTTTACCAGACCTACCCTGTCCACTTGGATGTGTGTGATTGTTTGAGATGAGTTGAGTTGAGTTGAGTTCATCTGTCATCATTCACTCACACTCCGAATTGTTGTTTCAAACTTGTATGGCTTTCTGTAGAACACAAAAGGTGAATTTTTGAAGAATATCCTGGCTGCTCTTTTTCTATATAACAAAAGTAAATGGGAACTGGTGATGCAAAGCCCCAAAATTACAAAAATGTAAAGCTGAGTATTGATACAGATTTCCTGATTCGATACGATGCCGATTCACAAGCTTTTGATTCGATATCGATACAAACGGGTATATTTCAGTTATAAAGTCCATTTTACTTATATATGAAAGAAATTCTCTCCAAGCTAAGTCTGTTAATTATACAGGGGACCTTCTAACTATTTAAATTGATTTGTTGAACATGTGCTAAAAACCGGTACTGTCTCTTTAATAAAACTGGCTGCTCTGTAAAGAGCATCTGTAAATGAGCGCATGTTAACGAGAGAGACTCGAATGGCTTGATCTCATCCGTACTACACATAATTAGAATTAAATGTTTAATTTTTGTTGTTTTTGATCAACAACTGTCTGTAGAGATCAGAAAAGGTATTAAAAGAGACCTTAGTCCATGACAAATTACACAGAATGAGTCAAACCACACTTTTACTCTCAACACGGTGCTTGAACTTCTCCACGAAACTACACTATCGCTAGTGAGTGAAATCTGAACATTTACCAGTCGGTAATAATAATAATTATTATTATTTTATTTATACAGCAATTTTCAGCAAATCAAGCACAAAGTGCTTCACAAAACATAAAATCAAAAATGAACACAGTGAAACACAACATATTCACATCACATAGTAATAAAAGCAACACACACAGTTAAAACAGCACATTCATATAGTAATAAAAGCAAGTTTATTCAAATGAGTTTTTAAATGAGATTTAAAAACAGACACCGATTCAGCAGATCTAATATCCCAGGGCAGGCTGTTCCATAATCATGGGGCCTTCCCTACAAATGCTCTCACCTTTTGTTTTGCATCTGGATCTTGGAACAGCCAACAGTTCATGACAAGAAGATCTAAGAGGTCTAACTGTTTCATAAGGTCATAAAAGTTCTGCTAAATATACAGGCACCAAGCCATGTAATGCCTTAAATGTAATTAATAAAATCTTAAAATCAACCCTAAAATGTATTGGTAGCCAATGCAAAGAAGCTAAAACTTTTATGATTAGAAGACCTAGTTCGTGTCAAAAGTCTATCTGCAGCTAACAGTGCATTATAATAATCAAGGCGTGATGAAATAAAAGCATGTATAAGCTTCTCTGTATCCTTGAAACTCAAGACATGTCTAACCTTTGAAAAGTTTCTTGTAAAAACAAGACTGAGCTAACTTTCGGACATGATATTCAAATTTTAAATTAGTATCAAAGTAGACTCCCAAATTTTTCACCACCTGCTGATTATTTAGGACCACCTGACTCAATTTGAGACACGATCATATTTTTTATCAAGAAAATTCAGTAAGACCTTTGATATTAGGGCAAAAATCATATTCTTGATAATAATTTTTGTATTGTTTTCCTGTAAAAATATCTACAAATCCTTAAAACAAGATCAGTTAAATTTATCTTGTTTGAGAAACAACACTGCATAAGATATTTAGGTTTTTCAGAGAATGTATTTTTAACGTGTATTTTGTCTTACTGTACTGGCAGAGTTTTTATAGTCAAAACAAGTGAAAAAATCTACCAGTGCTGAAGAAGTAATCCAAAGTATTTAGAATACGTTACTGACCTTGAGTAATCTAACGGAATACGTTACAAATGACATTTTACAGCATGTATTCTGTAATCTGTAGTGGAATACATTTCAAAAGTAACCCTCACAACCCTGTTTATAAGAGACATTTTAGCAGTGACCGCTGGCAAAGAATAATTAAAAGAATTATTAACCACTATACAATTATTAAAATTGGCTCACCTTTTTTTATTAAATACTGGCTTAGCATAAGTAAAAACACAAGAAATGGCATGATCTATAGATGAACAGTTTTCTGAGGTTGAGAAACATTCTTCTATGTTTTTTTGGCCACTATAGAGCATACATGTAGACACCATACTAAGTCATTGACTCTTTATTTTCATCCTGATGTTATCAGATAAAACACAAGCACCATTTCTGTATAGATGGAGACCATTTCACAATAAAACCGTGGTCTCTCCCAAAATAAGTCCCAGTTTGACACAAAATCAATTTTACAAGCCGTGCACCACCCGGATAACCAGTCATTGAATGCTAACAGTGGCTAATCAAGGACATTTTATTTGTATAGCATGAAATTTGATTGCAAATGCGAGTGATTTCCTCTCATTGTAATAGAGGGTTGCGCATAGAGCAAAAGATCAATCTTGGGATATAAGAATCATCAAACAAAAAACTCATCGTCATTCAAATGAAGATTGCAGTACATCGGTAAACCAATATTTTTCCCCACTCCTACAAAAAAACATTACAAAAGTATCATAAAAGTAATCCTTATGACTTCTGCACTACAATACATTGTAAGTCTTCTGAAGCCATACGATAGCTTTGTGTACCCTCCAATGTAGCTCTCAAATTAAATTGTCATGTCAGGTTTGATGTCGATAACATACATTTTTATTGCTCTTGTAACCAAATGTCATTATGAACCACTTTTATGATAGATCTGTGGTGTTTTTTTTATTTTATTTTTTTTGTCATTTTTGAGCTTGACGGTACCTGTCTCCTTTTATTTTCACTATTTTGAAAAGAGCATCCAGGACATTCTTTAAAGTTTCACCTTTTGTGTTCCAGGGAACAAAGAAAGTCATATTGGTTTGAGACAACACGAGATGGAGGATACATTATTTTTCATTTTATATTTTTTTTATTTTTTGGTGAACTACTCTTGTAATTGTGTTCTGTCTCTCAGTCTTCTAGGCGGTATACATCTATGCAGGAGCAGAGGCAGAAGCTGCCTGCGTGGCTGAAGAGAGAGGCCATATTGGAGTGTTTGGATAAGAACCAGGTTCTCGTCATCAGTGGAATGACGGGGTAAGACTGTGGAGCTATCATATTTATTTTCAAGCACATTTTTACAGTGGAATGACTTACCTGACATCTCTCCATGTTGGCATAATGTAACCACAGGTGCGGGAAAACCACTCAGGTTCCTCAGTTTATCCTTGATAATTTTCTCCTGACTGGGCGGACGGACAGAGTGGCCAACATTATTTGCACTCAGCCACGGCGAATCTCTGCCATCGCTGTGGCGACCCGAGTGGCTCAGGAACGAGCAGAGGCCCTGGGTCACTCAACAGGCTACCAGATCCGCCTGGAGACTGTCAGGGTAACACACTCTGGCCACTACTTAGGGCTATGTATTGGATACTTAGCATATATTTGCAGTTATTTTTAGACAATATAAGTAAGTAACATTGTATCATGGTGCTCTTTTTGAACATTTTATTTGGCCAGTTAAATTTTCTAAAGACTATGAAAGATATGTAACGATTCAGCTATTTTTTTTGTGTCATCACTAAGGTTGCCGATAACATGTTGATCCAGTGCAATTAATTAAATAAAAAATATTGCGTTAAAATTAATTGCGCCAACATCATAAGGTATTGCTCTACCAACGGACAGTGAGACACACCAAAAGCTTGAATGCAGACCAGTGGATATGAACACAACAAACAATATACTGATTTCTAAAGACACTTATATTGTCTAATCAATGCTTTACTCATCTGCCACAATAATGTATGTCTTTGAATAATTTGAATTGTTATAAATACAAGTATTTGAAGATATGATTCTTTGACCTACAGTATATTACCTATTGGTCATATAGTATCTACCTATATTATTAGTTCAAACAATCCAGTTATCAGATAGCACCTAATGTTTTTGTGTACGTTTTCAGTCATCCAGCACCAGGCTGCTGTTCTGCACCACTGGTGTGCTGTTGCGGAGGTTAGAAGGTGATGCTGAGCTCGGTGGAATCACACATGTGATTGTGGATGAGGTTCATGAACGAACAGAAGAGAGGTCCGTAAAATGTACACACGCATACAACACCATCACATACAACATGACTCTTCAGTAACACAATCTGTCTCGTAGTGACTTCCTGTTGCTGGTTCTGAAGGATCTGATTGTGAAAAGATCAGATCTGAAAATAATTATGATGAGTGCGACCCTGAATGCAGAGCTCTTCTCTCAATACTTCAGCAACTGCCCCACTATCCATATACCAGGTGGACACCACACCATACCAGACACACAATAGATCCAGTGCCTCTCTTATTAATAGTTTAAAGGTGCACTAGGTAATTTTATTGTTTATGATCCTATCTAAAGGTCATACGTTCCCAGTGGAGCAGTTTTTCCTTGAGGACGCCATTGCTAAGACCAGGTAATGTAAGCATTGATGTGAATACTGGTCATCATACGACCGTTTCTAAATGCATTGTTTCTCACAATTGAAATCTACAACATGTTTTGTTTATATGTTGTAAAGGTATGTGCTTGAAGATGGAAGTTTGTACCGGCGTTCCACAAAGCAGAGCGGTCCAGCCAATCAGAGTGGCAGGTCTGGGAGGGGACGAGCTCCTGTCGAAGTCTATGATGATGATGTTGTTGATAGTTGGTCATTCAGCTCCTTAATGAAAAAGGATTCGGTGAAAGACTCTGTGCCAGACCAGCAGCTCAGTCTTCAAGAGCTCACAGTCAGATATTCCAGTAAGATCACTGACATCTCTAATTCTTTAGTTTGATTATGTTTTGTTCTATTATTACTTAGTTTTTTTGTATTTTGTCTTTAGAAATAGTGCCAAACTATGCTCATTTCCACCTGGAGTGACACTCGTAAAAAGAGCCATTGTCAAAACAGCTTATTAAATTAATTATTTTTATCCTATATCTGTGAAATTGAGTGGTCGCACTACATTGTGAATATAGTTGCACCCATCCTTAGCTGTGACTATACTCGCAAAATAAATTAGAGGAATATTCCGGGTTCAATACAAGTTAAGCTCAATCGACAGCATTTGTAGCATTATGTTGATTACCACAAAAATTTATTTAGACTCGTTCCTCCTTTAAAAAAAAAAGAGCTAAAATCTGGGTTACAATGAGGCACTTACAATGGAAGTGAATGGGGCCAATCTGTAAATGTTAAAATATTAACTTTTTCATAAGTATAGTCACAAGACATAAAGGATATGCGTGTAAACATGATTTTAGTGTGATAAAATCACTTAATAACATTTTCTGTGTAAAGTTATAGCCAATTTTACAACGTTGTTGCCATGATGATGTGATGACAAAACCTAAAACTCTAAAATGACTGTAAAAATTTGGATTTAAATCTTTAATGATTTAAAGAATTAATGTAAGTGCTTAAATAAAATAAGCTTCACATTTCTGCTTTTAAACCCTCCAACAATTGGCCCCATTCACTTCCATTGTCCCCATTCACTTCCATTGTAAGTGCCTCACTGTCGCTTCAATTTTTACTTATTTTAAAGAAGACAGACGAGTTGAAATACATTTTTGTGGTTATTCAACATTATGCCACAAATGTTGTCGATTGAGCTTAACTTGTATTGAACCCGAAACATTCCTTTAACATCGAGTGCCTTATTACTTTTATGAGAATGTTACTACATAAATGAACATTTTCATTAAATGTAATTTTAGCAATCAAATTCATCATTGCGCTTGAAGATATAAGTACTTGGTGTAAACAATAACAGAATGTTATTCTATGGGTGCTGCACAGTGATTTACCGGTACACAGTAGCTCTTATGGACCCTTTTCACACATCCGGGTTTGCAGAGTGGAAGTAGACGCATAGCAGGGTAAACATGAATGGTGGTGAATTGGAGACCACAGCAAATTACATTTTTGCTTACCCATTTGCTCCAACAGCAAAGGAAAAAAATCAATGATTGCGCTTTCACAGCTTTGAAAAAAGAGATAAAAATAGAGCGTGCAGGATAACTGCAGTAAGAAGAGAGAAATAGGCAAAATTTTGTATCACTCCCTCAGCAGTTGTGTTAGACGCCTCATCGCAGCTGTGTTAACTCGATTTTTAAAACGTATTCCAGGGTAATATAATACAATGTTATAAATTTACACTAAGTATTTTTAAAATTGTTAAATAAGCTATTAAATAAGGTGGAAACGTGTCATAACAGGTCTGTGAAAAGGGTCTATAGCTGTAACATGTAGTTTAGCAAGGCTGGAACTGTACTGACCAATCAGTCAAAACTATCAGTTTTATAATTTGACATAGTAATTATGACATTTTGACAGAGTGAAATATGTCTTTTTACTTCCCTTCTTATAAGATTGCTCAAAGTCTGTGGTGAAAACATTGGCTACATTGGACCTTGACAAAATCAACATGGATCTGATCGAGAGTCTGCTTGAATGGATTGTAGATGGAGACCACAGCTACCCACCAGGTAAATAACACCATAAGTTCATTTAAAATGATTTTTAAAACAACATGAAATAAAACAAATACACCATTTAAAATTTAAAGTCACCGTGATGAACTGTTTTGTGTTTTTGCAAAGGTGCTATTTTGGTCTTCCTGCCAGGTCTAGCTGAAATAAAGCTATTATATGACCAGCTGCAGTCTAACAGGATGTTCAACAACAGAAGAGCTGACAGGTACAGTGTGTGTGTGTGTGTGTGTGTGTGTGAAGGTGTATCCTGCACCGCTACTGTTCTGTTGATGAATCTGTGGCACCACGGCAAAAAAAATAAACGCAGAGCTGGGACGAGAGAGACTGTTCAGCGTAAAATAATATATTGACAATAAATAGTCACATAAAAATATTCCATTGTCCCACTTACTGACCTGCAAAAATGAAAATACAGCACAACGTGCAGTCCTATTTGCAATTGTTTTGCTCGATTAATGTGGTTCTTTCTAATGAATCAGTCATACTGATTGGTGAATCAATGTGATTCGTTACTTTGTGATGAGTATTATAAAAAATAACATTTTCTAAGGTTGGTGAAACTTAAATCAGTCTAATTTCTGACTGGAAGTTTAACATGTGCTTAAAGATGCATATCTTCAACAGAGTTTCATAGTTTTGTTGTAATCATTTGTATTCTAATAATTAAAAATAGATATTACAATAGAATTGGTTATTGTTAATCAAAAGCATAATCCTGTAGAAAATAATGGTGATGCGCATTTAAACATGACCTCAAAACTGAATCCTAAGTGGGCCAGTAGTTCTCAAAATCATCTGTACAATAACCTACAGTCTGTAAACATATCCCAATCCTTGATATGATATAGATATAGATATGATATTTTAGATCTGTTTTTAATCATTTCAGGTGTGTAGTGTATCCACTCCACTCGTCTCTGTCAAATGAGGAACAGCAGGCAGTCTTTACCCGCCCACCTGAGGGTGTGACCAAAATCATCATCTCCACCAACATTGCTGAGACTTCAGTCACCATTGATGATGTGGTTTATGTCATAGACTCAGGCAGGATGAAGGAGAAGAGGTTTGAGATGCTTTATATTGTTGTTGATATATATTGTTTTGCTAAAAAAATGAAAATTCTCTCATCATTTACTGACCCTCATGCCATCCCAGAAGCGTGACTTTCTCTGTTCTGCAGAACACAAAGATTTTTAGAAGAATATCTCAGCTCTGTAGTTCCATACAATGAAAGTGAATGGTGACCAGAAATTTGAAGCTCAAAAAAGCACATAAAGGCAGAACAAAATGTAACTGCTTTATCATGATCTTGACGTCAGCAGTCTCCTTGGCAATCATGATGTCAAGCTGGATTACACGTCCTATTCTGCCATCTTGCGTTCTGCGCACGAGTCAAGCACTAGGAAATGTAATCAAGCTTGAAATCATGATCGTGCCTAGAGACCGCAATGACAAGATATATAGTGAAAAAGGAGTTCTATTTTGGTCTGTTCTCACCCAAAACCTATCAAATCGCTTCAGAAGACATGGATTAAACTACCTGGAGTTATATGGATTACTTTTATGCTGCTTTTATGTGCTTTCTGGAGCTTCAGAGTCCTGGCCACCATTCACTTGCATTGTGAGGACCTACAGAGCTGAGATAGTCTTCCAAAAATCTTCGGTTGTGTTCTGCAGAATAAAGTAAGTCATACACATCTGGGTAAATGATGAGAGAAGTTTCATTTTTGGCTGAACTATCCCTTTGAATCTAGATGTGATTTTATTTTTTTTATTTATTTTTTTCCTGGATAACGATGAACTCTCTTTGTATAAAGAAATCATTTTTTGTATAAATAGTTTGGTAGGAGGCAGATAGATAATAGGTCACAAAGTTATGTATGCGTGTGTCAGGTACGATGCCAGTCGCAGTATGGAGAGTCTAGAGGACGTGTGGGTGTCTCGTGCAAACGCTCTTCAGAGGAAAGGTCGTGCTGGTCGTGTTGCATCAGGCATCTGCTTCCATCTGTTCACGAGCCACCGCTTCACATACCACCTGAGCGATCAGCAGCTTCCTGAGATCCAGAGAGTTCCTCTAGAGCAGCTCTGTCTGAGGTATCCAGCAAATATTTGGCTATTTATACGATTGTGTGGTTGTTTAACCCCAAATTAAATTTCTGTCATTATTTACTCACACTCATGTTGTTCCAAAACCATCTGCTGTGCAACACAAAAGGTGAAATTTTTATGAACCTTTCCACAGCTTTTTTCCATACAACAACATATTCCGAGTCTTCTGAAGCCATACAATAGCTTTGTGTGAGGAACAGACTAAAATTCCTGCATTTATAATTCCTCTCTTCGTAGAAGCTCTAAAATCTAATTTGTGATTGTGTTTGGATTCAAAAATTACATGTCATGCCAGGTTTTATGTCATTGATGTCAAGTATGCAGAATGGATAACGAGATTTGTTGGCTGCAGAGGAGTGGAAGATTTTCTGTGAACAATGACTTAAATTTCAATCTGATCTTCACACAAAGCTATTGTTTAGTTTCAGAACACGTGAAATATAGCACAGAAGTCATATGGTCTACATTTTGATACAAGAATTATGCTTTTTAGGCCTTTTTGAAGCTTGATCGCTATGAACTGCTGTTGTCTGGAAAAGACGAGGAGATAGAAATTGTCCTTTGGTGTTCTACGGAAGAAAAAAAAAACAACAAACGTGTTTGGGCCAACTTGAGGATGAACATTTGATTACAGAATTCTTGGGTAACTGTTCCTGAATGAGCTTGACCTCATTTCTGCTTCTCTCTCTTTCAGGGTTAAAGTGTTGGAGGTGTTTGCAGAGCGTCCTCTGGACTCCGTTTTCTCTCAGCTGATTGAGCCGCCCACAGAGGGCAGTCTGGAGGCAGCTAAACAGCGCCTGTGTGCCCTAGGCGCTCTGACGGATGTCGAGTCTCTGACTCCACTGGGCTGGCATCTGGCCTGTCTGCCCGTAGACGTCCGCATTGGTAAACTCATGCTGCTGGGAGCCATCTTCCGGTGCCTGGACCCTGCCCTCACCATCGCTGCCAGCCTGGCCTTCAAGAGCCCATTTGTAAGTCACGAGACACAAGTAATATACAAGAACTCAAGAAGACAATATTTTGGTCTAGTACAGTGGTTTAAAAAAAAAAAAAAAAAAAAAGACAGTGGGATTCTCCTCTGATAAATGTAAAATACGTGTTTTTATTATAGGCAACATGAATAAGTAAATATTAATTGAGATAAAGTGAATGTCAAAAAAATAAACAAAAATATTCTTATTAGTAGAAGACTGCACTCCAACTGTTTCTAGTTATCAGGCGTCATGTATTGTGATATTTTATTTTTTGTAGTTCATCATTTTTTTAGATGTAAGAACAATTTGCTGCGTCCTAATAAGTTGGGTAATACTTACAAGCACAACTGTATTTTTTATAGCATTTCAGTTAAAATATTGGTTATTATCAGTTCTCTTTCAAAACAACTTTAAACCTTTTCACCTGAATTTATCATCATTCTCCGCATCTCCCTATATACTCCAGAGGTGCACCTCACACTTTAAAAACTGCTGTAGCAAGTACTCTGAGATCAATGTTCTCTTGATGATCACCCTCACAGGTGTCTCCCTGGGATAAAAGAGAGGAAGCTAATGAGAAGAAGTTAAGTTTTTCTCTGGCTAACAGTGACCATCTGGCCTTGCTGCAGGCATACAAGGTCAGTACAAGTTTTGAAATGTGCTGTTCAATACAGTCATAAGACTTGTGGTGCTATTACCTCTGCTATGGTGATGTGTGTTTTTTCAGGGTTGGTGTAACGCAACACAGAATGGCTCTAAGTCTGGTTATCAGTATTGCAGAGAGAACTTCCTTTCAATCCGGGGCTTACAGGTAAGACTGGTCTCTATTTTGCTCGATGTAAACTTCCATTATTTCAGCATACTTGAATAACTTCTCTGTTTTGTATGCTTTCTCAGGAAATAGCATGTCTTAAAAGGCAGTTTGCAGAGCTCCTGTCTGATATTGGCTTTGTGAAGGATGGACTGAAAGCAAGAGTCATTGAAAAAATGAGCTCAAAAGGAAGTGATGGGGTACTGGAGGCCACAGGCTATGAGGTAACAGTGCTTGCTTACTGGATAATGTCAGCATCAAAGCTTTCAGAACAACAGCAGCTCAAAAAACAAAACCCTCTCATTATAACTAAGCTATTTACACTGTAAAACACCAGATGCCGTGATGAGATGCGCGTTCAGTTGATGGGCATCCTGTATCGTGCAGTGGCTCCAACCACTTTATTTTCCCCATTTAATAAAATATTTGTAACAAATTTCATGTATGTGAATTCATTGCTATGAATTGTATTAATTAGGCAATAGGTTTTAAATAACTTCTAACCTGTTCATTAAAACCAGATCGAGTTGACATGAGATGCTGAATTAAATAACTTTGGATGTTCAGATGCTTTCAAAACTCCTAAAACTCCTAAACTTCATCCACTATATTTTTTAAGCTAAAATTAATTAATGGTACAAATATCATTTGTATTAATTATGAATTTTATTAGTTTCATTTTATCTGTTTAATCAAAATAAGCTACTCTGAAATAAATGATTTTGATTTAACTCATAAGACTTTTAAGACCTCATTTTCCCCATACGACAAAAATAATATTGTGCTAATTTCAAATATCATATAAGTATAGCGGAGACATAGTGACCGTATACATTTCCATCAATTTAATCCGTCATTTTCATCCTTCCAAAGACATGCTAGCAAATTGTGATAGGGAAAAAATTACCAAAATTGGTAATTTAATAATGGTAAATTAATAATGGTAAATTAAAAACAATTTCTAGGGTAAATAGCCTGAATCACCATATAATAATAAATGTCTGTTCTCAGCCACAAGGCCTCCTAACATTCCATATGTTACGTATGTAATATAAAAAATTCTTAGTGTACTCAAACGTGAATATTGCTGATAGATCTTTTAATATTCTTAAAGTAGACAATCTTTAGTAACTAAATGCCCTAAAAACATCTCTGGGAACAATTAGGAAATCTGTACTTTTGTACAAGGAGTTCAATTGCATGTTACAAATTTGCTTTATAATAAGTGGCCTAGAAATAGTGCAGAATCTTTAATACTTTTTTAAAAATTAATTTTTCATTATAATTTTCTTTTAGATTATTCAAAATATTAAAACTTGTTTTATTTCCATCAGAAGCTTAACCAGAAATTTTTGGGAGGGAGGGCCAAGAGAAATTATCGATAGCATCAGATAATAAAATAAACTTTTAATGTATTTTTTATAATTTTTTTACAAGTTTCTTTTATTATCTGATGCTATCGATCATTTCTCTTGGCCCTCCCTCCCAAAAGTTTCCGGCTAAGCTTCTGATGGAAATAAAACAAGTTTTAATATTTTGAATAATCTAAATAAAGAAAATTATATTGAAAAATTGATTTTTATAATTAAGTATATAAAAAAGTATTAAAGATTCTGCACTATTTCTAGGCCACTTGTTATAAAGCAAATTTGTGACATGCAATTGAACTCCTTGTACAAAAGTACAGTGCTTCCATTAAAGGGATAGTTTACCCAAAAATTTTAATCCTCTTATCATTTACTCCCCCTCATACCATCCCAGATGTGTATGACTTTCTTTCTTCAGAAGAACACAAATGAAGATTTTTAGAAGAATATCTCAGCTCTATAGATACATACAATGCAAGTGGATGGTGATCAGAACTTTGTTGCTCAAAATCACATAAAGGAAATGTAAAAGTAATCCATAAGACTCCAGTGATTTAATCCATATCTTCAGAAGCAATACAATAGGTGTGAGTGAGAAACAGATTAAAAAATATATATATATTTTTTTTATTCTAAATCTCCACTTTCACTTCTACATCTGAAAGTTACATGTGGTACCTGTTTAGTTTCAATTTCACATCTGAAAGTGAAAGTAGAAATTTGGGGTAAAAAAAAGGACTTAAATATTGTTCTTTTTCTCACCTACACTTATTATGTCGCTTCTGAATATATGGACTTAAACACTGGAGTCGTTTGGATTACATTTATGATGACATTATGTGATTTTTAGAGCTATAAAGTTCTGATCACCATTCACTTGCATTGTATGGACCCACACAGCTGAGATGTTTTTCTAAAATTCTTTGTTAGTGTTCTGCTGAAGAAAGAAAATCATACACATCTGGAATGGCATGAGGATGAGTAAATTATGAGAGAGTTTTCATTTTTGGGTGAACTATCCCTTTAAAGCAGACAAAATGATCAGTGGAACATGATCATCAGGTTTTGCACACAACTGAGAGGTGCATCCCAGCTTGAGTATATGCTGTCATTAAAGCTAAAGGGGGACATCCCAAATACTAAGAAATGTGGAAATTCATGTTGGTTTTCGCTGAGAATGTAATTTATGATTTAAGAAATGTATTAAATTAGAAAAATGCTACATAAAATTTTTTTCACTAGTTGTCTTGAACTTTTGGAACATCACTGTATGTTTTGTTATTATTATTTTGAATAGAAACAAGTTGAATAACTATGTCATGTAGAAAGGGTCTATACAAAATATATATTCATTTTAAGTAAAAACAATGACAGAAATATTTATGAACTCAGTATCTTGTGTATCATTATCTTATCCACAGTATCGACATGTATGTGACCTGTCCCTTTAACAAATTGATTTTCTCTCCCTCAAAGGCAAACCTGAACTCTGATAACACAAAACTGATGTCAGCCATGTTGTGTGCTGCTCTCTACCCTAATGTAGTGCAGGTCAGTACCTCAAATCCCTCTGGGACATAAGTCGTGAAACGTGAAAGTGCGAGCGTGTGTAAAATGTGTGTTGTGTGTTTAGGTGAGATCCCCTCAGGGTAAATATAAGCTCACTAGTAAGGGTGCTACGAAGATGCAACCTAAAGCCGAGGAACTGCGTTTCATGACCAAGAGTGATGGAGCCGTCCACATACACCCCTCATCCGTGAACTTCTCTGTAACTATCTCTCTCACGTACTATTTATGAACATATGCACCTTTAATGTGTACGTTCATAAGAAACATACCCAAATTATTCATATATCAGTGTTTGAATTAAATATGAAACATTTGAAATGTTTTGAGTGTAAATTCTGAGGTTTCACTCTGTGTAGGTGCGCCACTATGACAGCCCGTACCTGGTGTACCATGAGAAAGTGAAGACCAGTCGAGTGTTTATCCGTGACTGCAGCATGGTGTGCGTGTATCCCATGGTGCTGTTTGGTGGAGGGCAAGTCAGCGTGGAGCTGCAGCGTGGAGAGTTCATTATCTCTCTGGATGATGGCTGGATCAAATTTGCCGCCGCCTCTCACGAGGTAAAACAGCTGCTAAATTCAGAATAGCATACAACCGTAATCACTCATACTATTTATTTGCAGTATATAGATATGGCATAAATAATAAGCAGCACTGGAACAGAGTCCACGGAGTGAATTGCGACAGGGAACAGTGTTCCTGTACAAACCGGATATATTTGTTAGGGGAATGAAGAGGATTTTTATCTTTTCTTCACTAAATAGCTTACAAAAGCTATGCGGGTTCAGCACATAAATGAAGCGAGATCTTCTGTCTGTGTTTGTGCAAAGTTGACTTTCGTGAATGGCCAGAATACATGCGTCTCTGTCAGTGCGCTGTTGTCCCACCACCTCAGACCAAGACGCTTCAGGCAAGTTAACTGATTGATGCACCAAAATTTCGGGCGAAAATATGAACAGAAACCATTACTTTAACAGATCCGATAACAAACTTTGATATGGGGTGCGTTCCATTCCAAAGCGATCATCCCTATATCCTATTCCCTTTGAAGACTTTGCCCTCCACTCTGAGAGCTTTGAAAGGCTAAAAGGTGTGGGGCTCAAATAAGGTTCATTCGTAACTCACATTTTAAGTGATTTTTATTGGAAATTCAGTTTGAAGCGATCTTACAGGATGACTATCGTGATTGTTCTCCCTTTCTAAGTGTCCTTTGGAGGGTGATTTGTGCCGTTTGGAACGCAGTCATGGATAAAGCTGCGTGTACGTACGTTAAATGATCCGGGCTTAATCGGATTTAATGGAAACGCTGTTTGATAATGATGACTAGCCAGGAAAAAGCTCGTGGTTACATTTGATGAGACACGTAGGCACATTGAGTGAAAAAAGCCTCCCACACATGTAAACAACAGATTGAAAAATGCACATGGGAATCCAGAAATATGCACAATTATACAGTTTTCTTTGCTCAAAATACCATCCACAAATACACAAAAGTCATGCAGTATGTGTAATTTAATCCACAAATAATTGCTGAGCCGTTTGTATTCTATTCTGTATTTTATGTATTGGTATTATAGAATATCTGTTCTGCAGTCTTGACATACACAAACATGTGCTGGGGGGCGTGGTTTAGCGTTGCTGACAGCAAATGCTGGGAACCGTAGTTACCCAGTACCCATTCCTTAAAACAATTGAGGGAAATATGCAGTAGATTTGGCTCTTCTTTTTAAGAAAACAGAAAATGTGTTCAGTTTTCATTTCTCAAGAGTAATGTTGTAATAGTATATATATGTACAATCTATAATACCTTTCTATATTATACCTCTATTATACCCCCCACCCCAACTATAGTACCCCCAGTGAATCTCGGCCATTTCCACCAGTTAATATGTTAAGTATGTTAGTATGCTATTCGAGCCAGACTCTGTTTTGAATAGCATACTAACATACCACTCTTGCTTTTTTCTGCAGTATATACTGTACATACAGCATAACTAATAAGAATAGTATGGTAGTACTATTGTATGGTAGAGCCAGACTCTATGTTGGCATACTAACACCAATGTTATGCATTATACAGAATGCACAGTATACTGAGCACAAGGGATTTTTCAATTCTATTTCCAGAGTTATACACGTTACAAGCATAAAGATAAACAAACTTTTGTATGTGTGGAAATTGCATACTATCATACTGCTCGTACAATTCTTGCAGTATTTATACTGTGCACAAACAGTAGAAATGTACTGTATGCATGGAGAACCTGGACTAAATATGCCAAACTGTCCAGTATATTTCCAGTGTGACAAAGGAACCAGAAGCATTATCACAAAATGTATTTATAAGTTAATAACTTGACACCAATTGCTGAATTAAACATGCAATGTAGTAAGGTCATATGACAGTAGGTAAATAGCATGTTTCAAACAGAACTAAGTAGTAGCTAGTATATTCAATTGAAGTAAATTTAATATAGAGTATACTATATTACAGTTTGTAGTACGCTAGTATTCCATTTTGAACATAGCCTGTTTTAACTGTGTAGGTGGCTGATCTGGTGAAGGAGCTGCGGTGGGAATTGGATCAGCTCTTAGAGGAGAAGATCAAAAATCCCAGCATTGACCTAATCAGCTGTCCACGAGGATCACGCATTATACACACTATAGTATCACTCATCTCAACACAGTAACACACACACACACACTCATCCAATAAACAGAATGTTCTTTTCACAACAATCAAATACACATCCACTCACGTGTACACTATTAACAGTGAAATAAGTGTGGGATGTTCACCTGAAAATGGCCTTATAGCATGGCAGCGGAGATGAGTCAAGATTTGTTGAACTGTGGAGTCTCTTGAATCAGTTTCATTTTCTTCTTTTAACAGAGGAAACACACAGGAAATGTACTTTGAGCTTGTGTGATTTCACACAAACAACCTTTAAAAAGGCAAGTCCATATTGGACTGCTTTTTAGTGCAATATTACAGTTATCAGCACTGAAAGCAAGCGTGTGCGCCTGAGTTGTGAATTTGCGTATGTGAATTTTGTGTCAAATATAAAGAACATTATTACAGTGTTTTGCATCATGAATGTGTATTTAGTTTGCCAAAAGACTTTCATGTCCTTTCC
This sequence comes from Myxocyprinus asiaticus, assembly GCF_019703515.2. Lineage (NCBI taxonomy): Eukaryota > Metazoa > Chordata > Actinopteri > Cypriniformes > Catostomidae > Myxocyprinus > Myxocyprinus asiaticus. The sequence continues at coordinate 13,062,121 of NC_059366.1, forward strand.
ATCTTCAAATGTATTTAAGAAAAAAATTCATGTTAGGCCTGTGTGTTTACTTAAAAACAAATAAACACAAATCTTTGACCATTTCAAAATGGGCACCTGGATGTAATTTGCTTTGGTGATGCTTGAGCATCAGTGTCAAGATGTTGTAGCAAGATGTCTCAGAACATGATTACTAATACATTATTGTATATGTTTTTGAGTTATACTTTAAGACCACACAATACAGAACTCAAACAGACACCTCAAAACACTATAAAGTATTTTATAATCAAATGATAGTCTGTGTTCCGTCATTAACATTTTTAATTAACATTTAAAATTCAATCTAAAAATGTCATGTATTTCACTATTTTTTTTTTTTACTTAAACCTACTTTTGCATAAACTAATGACTATTTGTGATAAAAATGTCTTTGCTGAATTGAATCAGTATTCAGTACTAATCACTGAAGATAACAGGAGGATTTTGTGAGATGAATTAATACACAACATTAGTAGACTAGTAATCATGCTAATGTCTAAGTTTGTTATTGTGCTGATTTACAAAATCAAAACATACAGAAATGTCATTAACTTTACTCTCTTACATTTTGCCAGCTCAAAAGTGCAGACATAATACATAAAGCCTTCAAACATGTTGGAAGTACAATACACATGTTCATGTAATTTCAGACCACAGAGAATGTGTAGCGTGTGATGTGTGTGTACTCCTTTCCTGGCCTCAGCAAAGCATCAGGAAAATGAGCCTGAGGAAAGACACAGGACAGTTATCTCATAAATGTATGAGTCATTATGAATTTTCTATGATGCCTTGATCCCACCATGGAATAAATTTAGTCATTATCAAAGACATTAACAAATCACTATTCACTAAGTTTAGCATTTTTTTGGATTGAGGTGTTTTGAAGTGCCAGTTTTTGCAATGATGTCACATTATGATTACAGTGTTACAAAGAGAAGCTTAGAGTAAGATTTTTTTTATCTATCATTTATTTCAAACACCCCAATTCAATAACTCATAGTTAATTAAAATGTCAATAAAACCAACAGCAATAAACAGCAACAGGAATGAACAGTGATCATTCACTTTTTGTACAAATATAAAAATTTTGCAATGGCAAACGGCTCTCATCCCTAAGCATAAACTCTCTCACAGTGGAAAAGGTCAACTGTCTCAAACTCAGCCTTTGATGTGTGTGTGTGTGTGTGCATGAGAATGCTTGGTGTGTGCTAAGTATTATTGTCTTAACTTTTCATTCGTGTGTGTGTGTGTGTGTGTGTGAGCATGTGTGTTCCGCACTGTGGATGTGTTATAGTATCAGCCCTTTATTTCTGTGTGTGTGTGTGTGTGTGTGTGTGTTCTGCATTGTGGCTGATTTATTGATTTTATTTGACAAATAATAAAAAATAAAGTCCTCAGTTTTATCTTCTCATCCATTGTGGGGTCAAATTTGACCCCGAACACAAAGATTGTGAGTTTTTTTGTAACACCGCCAGAATCCTGTGTATAGATAGCAAATGTAGGAAAAGTCACCAAACCTAATGCCACTGAGATGAAGGAAACCATGTTTTAAAAAAAAGCAAAGTTCCAACGGGGTCATTTTTGACCCAAACACTATATGAGGGTTAATTGCAAGTTCAGCCTATATCTCGTAATTGCAACATTATTTCTTGTAATTGTGAGTTTAGATTATATCTCACAATTGCAGGCTTACGCTACATCTCGCAATTGCAACTTTATTTCTCATAATTGCAAGTTTTTGGCTACATCTTCATTCCCGACTTTATTTCTCATAATTGCGAGTTTAGCCTATATCTTGCATTTGCACCTTTATTTCTTATTATTGTAAATGTAGCCTCTATTTTGTAATTGCGAGTTTAGACTATATCTCGTGATTGCAAGAAATAAAGTAACAATTGTGAGACAAAGTCTGAACCTTACCTCTAACCTTTTTTTCTTCTGTGTTGGAATCAAGGCACCATACTTTTCGCATGCATAATGGGATATGTAAATATATATTCCAATTTCTCTAATGGCTCAATTTAATATGATATATAATGAACTACATGCAACATTGTAAGTAGTAAATTGTTCCTTATGATCACAGTTACTGCGTATAACACAGAGATGCCACCCAATTACTTTGAAATGCTGTCTGCTCTACAAGGCTTGTTTGAAAATGTTGACAATTTTAGTTGAATCAAAGAACCAGTTCACACCTGGTATTAAGATGCACTTCGGGTAAAGCATGGTCAGGCGAAACACATCACTGTTTACACCTGGTCGCTTAAATGCATCTCCTGTGACCACTTGTGTTCAGATTTCATGGGGTATAGATGATATACATCAATCACTCTGTCAGTGTGTTACTGCATGACATTAAAGCGCAACAAAAAATGGAGCGCTGTTTCTCCCAGACACGTGAAATTTAATCTAAGCACAAATGCAACATTTCAAGCAGAATTATCTGTAATTTTAGTGGATTACCTGTATTAACCAGAGCTGCAGATGTGTGTGCTTCTCATCTGTGTTGATATCAAACACACTAAATTGTATAAATCAATACACACTGATTGACAGGTGAGGGGTAGCTCTGCACTGCTGTCTGGGACGCATATGGGACGGATTAATGTTTACACATCAAATGTGATGTGGTCACATGCATTTTGACCACATTTGTATGTGGTTTTTGTGATCCGATCACAAAATGTTTTAGACCCTGTTTAGACCTGTATTTAGCGCTGACCACATGTGATCCGATCAGCAGTAATGCATGTATATAAATATATTTGTGATTACATTACCTGGTTGACAGCATCTGGCCAGTTTTGGGTCTCTAAACAGAAGGCACTGTGTTTGGAGTAAGAAGCTCCACCTTTCCCTTTCAGTGTCCCATTCAGAAAGTTTGCGGTGTAGAACTGAACCCCAGGTTGGGTAGTGCTCACCTCCAGAACACGGCCAGTCCCTGGATGCACCACACTACAGAGACCAAGATTGTAATAGGATGGGACGTTAAAGTTAAATGTGCTACAGCGGAATTGCAATTTGTTTGTTTGAGCAGGCTAGACATATAACAACATTGGCTTAACCAATAATGCGAGTTTAGGCCAGGACTACTTGTTAATCTGAGGAATGGAAGACAACTTGAAGACACAAGTAGACCCAGCAGAACACCATGCAGAACCACACATAGGCTCTAAGCTGTAAATAACAAAACATACATCTTACCTTGCACATTTCTTCTCCAGCTGTGGTTCACCTGGTGTGCAAAGACAGAAGTTGTGGTCAAAGCCTGGCCCAGGGAGCTCATTAAGTCTAGAGCCAAGGAGGACAGGCTTTCTCAGGTCAAACAGTGTGTTCTCCACAGCTTTTATTTCCCCTATGAATAGTGAAGGAAGACATTAAATGCCATGTTTGACAGCTTCTGTACTAGAGAGCTGTAAGATCAGCATTACGTAAACTGAACATGCAGTTTTACAAATTTGCCAAGTAAAGACATGTTTTTTGTTTTCTTTTTTTGCTTTGCTCTGTTTGTGATCTTATGAAGCTCTTAAGTATCTTTCAGATAAAATTAACTTTTACTGTTCCAACTTGTCCCTGAGGTTTACATATTTGTAGGGTAATTTTGACCACAAATACCAGTGGGGATCATTGTGTCATCCACAGGCAGGTAAGAATCTGCTGAGATGGTCACCTCATGGTCGTAAATGTCTGGTTTCCCCTGCGGAAAGCAGGAAATACTATTTACTGATAGTAAGACCACACCTTTAGTGTCCACAAATATTATCTATTATGTATAAAATCTTATTACATTTACATTTATGCATTTGGCAGACGCTTTTATCCAAAGCGAATTACAGTGCACTTATTACAGGGACAATCCCCCTGGAGCAACCTGGAGTTAAGTGCCTTGCTCAAGGACACAATGGTTATGGCTGTGGGGATTGAACCAGCAACCTTCTGATTTTTCACATTCTGAGTTATGTGCTTTAGCCCAGTCTTGATTTATTTGTGTACTGTTTCTTCCATGCATTTTAAGACTTTGTGTTCATGTAGCACTACCTGTCCAGCCAGGTTGAAGTATGAATGGTTGGTAAGGTTGATTGGTGTAGTTTGGTCAGTCTGTGCATGGTACAGCACACTCAATGTGTTCTTCTCCAGTCTATAGGTGACAGAAGTGCTCAGGTTCCCAGGGTATCCCTCATCACCATCTGGGCTACTGTGGCTCAGTTTCAATCCATTATCCACAACCTCTGTTTTCCACACTGCCTATAACATACACAAACGTCCTAAATTAAATGGATAAAAGACATATGAAAAACTGAAGCATGTTTTAGAGAACAAGGGTTTCCATTTCAAATTCATACATGTGTTGTTCTTTTTTTACCTTGTTAAAGCCTTTCAGTCCGCCATGCAGAGCATTGGGTCCATTGTTTATAGCCAGTTTATATTCCTTCTCATTGATCACAAACCGGCCCTTGGCAATACGGTTGGCAACACGGCCCACTACAGCTCCAAAGTGGCATGGGTTTGAGAGATAACCTGGAGTGACATTAAAGGACATCATTATTATTCTAATACTCCATCTCTGTAGTTAAGTCTAGTGACAGAAAGGCCAGCGTGCTCTCTATATATCTGCATCGACCACCACGATCATACACCGATCAGCCACAACATTAAAACCACCTGCCTAATATTGTGTAGGTCCCCTTCATGCTGCCAAAACAGCAGCAACTCGCATCTCAAAAGAACATTCTGAGATGATATTCTTCTCACCACAATTGTACAGAGCAGTTATCTGAGTTACTGTAGACTTTGTCAGTTCAAACCAGTCTGGCCATTCTCTGTTGACCTCTCTCAACAACAAGGCATTTCCGTTCACAAAACTGCTGCTCACTGGATGTTTTTTGTTTTTGGCACCATTTTGAGTAAAATACTGTTGTATGTGAAAATCCCAGGAGATCAGCAGTTACAGAAATACTCAAACCAGCCCATCTGGCACCAACAATCATCCATGCGATTATATAATCAGCCAATTGTGTGGCAGCAGTACAGTGCATAAAATCATTCAGATATGGGTCAGGAGCTTCAGTTAATGTTCATATCAACCATCAGAATGGGGAAAAAATTTGATCTCAGTGATTTGGACCGTAGCATGATTGTTGGTGCCAGATGGGCTGGTTTGAGTATTTCTGTAACTGCTGATCTTCTGGGATTTTCACACACAACAGTCTCTAGAATTTACTCCGAATGGTGCGAAAAACAAAAAACATCCAGCAAGTGGCAGTTCTGTGGACAGAAACACCTTGTTGATGAGAGAGGTCAACAGAGAATGGCCAGACTGGTTCAAACTGACAAAGTCTACGGTAACTCAGATAACCGCTCTGTACAATTGTGGTGAGAAGAATGCAGGTTGCCGCTGTTTTGGCGGCACGAGGGGGACCTACACAATATTAGGCAGGTGGTTTTAATGTTGTGGCTGATCGGTGTATATACACATTATATACATTACATGCACATATGTACAATTGTTTTGCAGCAGCTTTTTACAGTGTGCTTTTGCATAGTTTTACATGAATGATTCAGTGATGTTTAATATGTGGACATTTGATCTAACTTTCTTTATTCTGATTATGTTATGCTAGGTTACACCTTGCTGAGTGACTTTAACATTCTTATAAGACATTTGAGAAGTTTTAGTTTTTCTATAAATTAGATGTTTTAATCAGTTGGGGAAAGTATTTTAATATGCCAGGTTGCTCTTTCATAGCTTAGGATATTTAATGTCGTTCCAGATGTTATGTTTCACTTCAAAAATTCTTGGCCGAAACAGAAAATTCTGGACACACCGAAAATTATTCTTTATTATAATAATAAATAATTATTATTAAAAGGAGGAACACGTCAGAATATTTTTTGTGGTAAACAACATTACTACCACACTATTAACTAAACTTCCTGAGGAGAAATAAAAATAGACTATTGCTGACATATAGTAAGACTATAGCTGTAAAATTAATGTGCATATCATAACTCAGATAGCCTAACTTGGTCTTTTGAGAATAGAATATTTTGGGAAGAACGTATGATGTGCTATTGTTGAGATCTCTTCTGAAACTCAAGAGTGAGATTACTGGGGTTTTGTCTCAGGAGACAAACACATGTATAAGCAGGGGACTTTTCTATATTTGCTCTCCATTTAATCCCATCGCTATCTACACAATAAACTAGGTCGTATTAGTGATTCTTGTGTACTGAGACGCCACATTTGGCAGGCATCTGCAGAGAAAGTGTTAGGACTTCATTTCAACTGGTTCTAATCAACACATCTGTAAGGAAACCTCGGATAACAGTCACAAAAACAAGACTTCCGTTAAAAATGACAATTAAAAACTTAATTAAGAACTTGCCTTCTAAATCATCGTATCCTAACACTATATCTGCACTTTGACCGCTCCGATCCGCTGTTTTGATGGACTTTATAACACAGCCGAGAGAAATGATCTCCACACTGACACTGTCGGACCGCAGGATCCATTTCTCCACTGGACCCTGATCCGGTGCAGTACCGAACAACTCTTTACACACTTCTGTCATTCTCACACTCAGTCAAGCCGCTTTAGATATGATGCGCTGGATTTTGCAACACAGCAGTGCAAATAACCACACTTGAGTCAATAAACAACAGTAGCAGGACGCCCATTGTACAAAGGGGCCTCAAGTTGTTCCTGGGAGGCAGCAGATGCCCTAACCCCGCCCCCAAACGAATTCTAACCAAATGGAGCCTATAAGGCTGAGTACCCTCCCAGGAACAAACTGAGGCACTATTCGCCCACCACTTCTATCATATTTTGAGCAGGTAAATTGAGCTTGTTGATGATTTACTGCCATCGTCTGGATTGGTGCCGTTACACTATTGGTGCATGTGTTAATGTTTGGCCATGGTTATCTGATATTTATATTTTGTTATATTTTAAAGCAAAGTTACTTCCACCTTAATTACTTAGGTTTCAGAAGGGTCTAATGCTGAGAAATCTACTTGTACAAACTAGTACAAAATGCACTGTTACTCAAAGCAAAGCAACGCAACCTGAACCAATACGTTTGCGACACTTAAGTGCATTTGGACATCCATTATCTGGAATTCAGATTAAGAATATTTAGCTAATAATCAACAACTTTAATTAAATCTGTACCATTGTGGCATACATTTCTTTTAAGAAATCTTAAACAATATAGTCTATTAAAAATAATTAATTACATTTTGTAATATAAACATATGTTAATTTCTTTCTCTAATTTTTGTAACATCATAACCTGGAGAGTTGTAAAAATAGGAAACGTGTACAGATGGGTTTTAAATGTGTCAGGCTAAGAATATAACAGTCCTAGATATGCTGTGCCTCTGTCAGACTACTTTTGTTGCCTAAAATGTAGCTTCTCAGAAACAATTTTCCTTAATTTTTAAGATTTTTCATGAAACAGTCCCCCCACATAGGACAGGTCTTTACGTGCACTGTGCAAAGTTTAAGGGAATATGGTTAAATTGACTGTATCTAGCACAGTTGGTAAAAATGGATAAGGATAGTCAACAGTTAACAGTTTTAAATGTGTCAAGCTAAGAATATAACAGTCCTAGATATGCTGTGCCCAGGGTTGGGAGGGTTACTTTTGAAATGTATCCCACTGCAGATTACAGAATACATGCTGTAAAATGTCATTTGTAACGTATTTCGTTAGATTACTCAAGGTCAGTAAAGTATTCTAAATACTTTAGATTACTTCTTCAGCACTGATAGATTTTTTCACTTGTTATGACTATAAAAACTCTGCCAGTACAGTAAGACAAAATACACATGTTAAAAATACATTCTCTGAAAAACCTAAATATCTTATGCAGTGTTGTTTCTAAAACAAGATCAATCAAATTGATCTTGTTTTATGGATTTTTAGATATTTTAAAATTATTATCAAGAATACGATTTTTGCCCTAATATCAAAGGTCTTACTAGAAAAAAAGAAATTATGATCTAAAGTGAATTTTCTTGATAAAAAAAATATCATCGTGTCTGGTAACGTGTGCATGTAAAATGGCTAGAAATAGCATTTTAGCTTAGCGTAAAGCTGACAATTTACACAAAGTTTATTCCTATTTCTTCTGCTCCAAACTTACTTCAAACATACTTCTCTGTCTGCTCGTATGAATGTAACACATCATAAGAAAGTGTTTCACCGCTGTTCAAATGCACTTTGGATCGCATCATTTATATGTATAAATGTTTTCCATCTGAAAGGACTAAATATTAAATGAAACAAATGACAATAAAATGCAAAGTAATCTCTTCAGTAATCAAAATACTTTTTGAATGTAACTGTATTCTAATTACCAATGATTTAAATTGTAACTGTAGTGGAATACAGTTACTTATATTTTGTATTTTAAATACATAATCCAGTTACATGTATTCCGTTACTCCCCAACCCTGTCTGTGCCTCTGTCAGACATCTTTTGTTGCCTAAAATGTAGCTTCTCAGAAACAATTTTTCAGATTTTTCACGAAACAGTCCCCCCACATAGGACAGGTCTTTAAGTTTAAGATAATAGGATTAAATCGACTGTATATAGCACAGTTGGTAAAAATGTTTATCACAGTAAATTTTTGGAATTACACCAATTGGTGTTGCCCGATAAAAGATGTGCTTTGATCCTGAAGGAAACAGCTGCATAACACATTTCTTTACCTAATTGACTGTTGTGGATGTTGCATTCTGTGAATGAAGATTATCTGTAATTACAATTACACGTGAATTAACTGTATGCTTGTTATGATTTCTATGCTGCTAAATTCACCATACCGAAAAAAAATGTAATGGCTTATTTTATCTGGAAATACTGCAACTGGTATTTCACCCACCCCTTAGCGCAGAGTACTGCCATTTTAAAAAGAACGTTATTAACCGTTCTTTTATTTTGTTCTAACCGGTTACCATTTGGAAGGGAGGCTGTGGAAATTCTGAACCAGAACAAAAAAATACTGTTTTTGCTCAGCACGAACCAAAATAAAAAAACATTTCATTTTTAGTCCCTGGTTATAAATTGCCTACACTAACAAAATATTCTTAGGCATGTACCATGTTATTCTATGAAGTTTGGCTCACTGAATTGATGTTCCTTGTGATTTTAAAAACTAGTGCTTAAAATCTCTCTCTTTTTTTTTTTTTTTTTTTTTTTTTTTTTTTTTTACAAAATCAAAATTCTTTAAAGGTGCACTTTAGCAATTTATTTAATTTGTAATCTTGGACTTACACTGACGCAATAGTTTCCAGATACTGATCATGCCATTGTAGAATTTCACTAGTATCATGATTAATTTATTCCAAGAGTGAAAGTATCCAATAACAGTGTGGTTACAGAGATTAATGGTGCATTAAGTCATGTCTAAATGATTGTATTTACAAGTTGACTTTTTTGTATTTAAAAAGTCATTATTATGAGTGGGGAAACTCTGGATTTTCTTTGAGCCCCAACTTTCCAAGTTTGGGCATGTTGATTTAAGAATCATGGCAGAGGCAAATTGTTATTTGTAATAATTTAGTTTTACTTTTCACTGTGTAGTTTAGTTTGTATGCAGTTTTTGAACTTTTAATGAAGAATAACAATAAAACTTGAATACAACAATGAAAGTAAGACTTATTTAGCTGGTTTATGCAGCAACAAGCGTTTGCAACAAAACTACAGTACCCATCATTATATTTGGCTGCACTTTAAGAAAAATAGCTAAAATATTAATTACACACCTAATGCATGGCTTTGCTCTTCATTTTGTTTGCATTGGTGCTAAAAAAGGGTTCCTGCCTTCACTAGTAATGAAAAAGAAAGAAAGAAATATGAAATTTCAAAATGGGTCCGTACTTTCTGATTTAAATAACTTGAACACACATCACATCGTATTTACGATTTACAATCTCAGAAGTACGAACTTCTCAGGAGGACTTGAACGCAATTGTAACAGTTAAAGGACGGGCAAGGAGGAGGCAGGAACCGGCTGAATAGTCAACATTTAATGGTAAAACTCAACTTACAACAACATAAAACAAACATGGACACACACACATGCAGCACGGTCTTTCTCTCTCTCGAACTGGCGTCTCCGGCCCCCCTTTATCTCGCTCTCTCGCTGATCATCTGATTGAGCACCGGCCTTTGTACCCTCACAGCCCGGCCATGCCCTCTTCCTCTTCACACTCCTCCCCCACTTGATTCAGGCCAGGGTGCCACTGGACTGACCTAACCCCCCCCCCAATTTCTGGAGGGGAGACGCTGCCCTTCCGGCCGGTAGTTCACCCCGCCTCCTGGGAACCTGGGGGAGAGACGAGGGGAGGCGTGGGGAGAGGGAAAGGATGAGCGGGAGACACAGAGAGGGAGAGAGAGACAGGAGAGAGAGAGAAAAACTTGCTCGCCGGTTCCCGGACACGCTGTCACCCGGTCTTCAACCGCTCCTCCGCCCTCTGGTGGATGACAGTTCGCTCCTCCCCTGGCGGACAGCAACGAGCCCTCCGACCCCTGGCAGATGGAACTGCTCCTCCCCTTCTTGGTGGACAGCAGCGGTTACTCCGGCTCTCGGCGGCCGGCAGTGACCCCTCCATCCCCAGGCAGATGGCCACGGCTGCTTCTTTGGCGGACAGCAGCAGCAAGGGCTCCGCGACAAGCTACTTTGAAACAGCTAAAATATAAGTTATAAGTAAAAATATAAATGTATTATTATGAGTTTTGATCTTTTTTACTCTTTTTATCACAATAATTCCCCTGCTTCCATTTGTTATTTCATAGTTTTGAGGATTTTCCTATTATTAAAAAATGTGTAAATAGTAATAGTAAACAAATTAATTGGTGTCCAAACTTTTCACAGGTAGCGTACCTTGGAGTAGGCTACCATGTAAATATCACAATTGAATATATTTTGTTCTCTTTCTAACATTAATTTGGTATCTCACTATGGGAATTCAACTAGTTTTTTCAGGTAGAGTTAAAAACAACTATAGCTTCTACCCTCTCCTGCACGTCATGGTGGTGTGGCAGATCGGCTGGTCTTATCATATTAAGGAGAGATCCGGGGATTAACACAGAATCGAGTGGCACATTGTGGTGAACTGGCTCTGTGTTCTTGAGTTCAGGTTTCTGTAATGGTGACTGCAAGTTCACTGAGCGGCGGAGCGAAGTGGAAGAATCCACGTGCATGTGTGGATCTATGATCTCGCCCAAGGATTCCCACCTGTTCTGTATCACCTGTCTCGGGGCCAGACATGCGCAAGCTGCACTCGCTAATCCTGAGTGTTGCCCGCACTGTTCCCGGTTCATACGGCAAATTTTGGTATGGGGAGGTATGGGGATCCCTGTTTTTCTCTGCTGCCAGCGGAGAAAGACCCCCCTGCCCCAGCCGCAGGAACAGCGCAGCTGGGGTGATTTAATGGACAAAGTTTCCACCAATCTCCCTCCCCTCTTTGAATCTGCCCCTTTGGCTGGGGACAGGGAAGCAGAGCAAGAGGATTACGATGATGATCGCCTTTTGGAGAACGGTGGCAAGGAGGATGAGAATGATGCTATTCTCCCTGCTTATTCTCGGCCGGGCAGCGCAGTGAACTTTCTGGAGTTACTGACATTGTTTCTAGCATTGAAGCACTTTGCACTGTTCCTTCAAAGCCACCATGTCCTAGTTAGATTGGACAACAGTGGCATACATAAACAGACAAGGGGGCATGCGTTCACAGCAACTTCACAGCCTGGCACAAAAGCTTATTGTGGTGGTGCGCACTTTCTCTCATTGTGGTCAATGCACATTCTGGGAGTGATGAATACGGGGGCGGATCTCCTGTCCAGGAGAATCCTCTGTGCGGACAGCGGAAGCGTCACTCTCAGGTGTCAGGAGTCAGCAGTGGGAGAGATACGGGTGAGCTGCCGTAGAGCTCTTCGCATTGCACGAAAATGCTCATTGCCCTCTGTTCTTCTCTCTGGCGAGAGACGGTGCTCCTATGGGTGTGGATGCTCAAGCGAATCAATGGCCATATGCGCTACTTTACGCATTTCCTCCACTGAGTCTGATCATTCCAACTCTAAAAAGAGTAAGAGATTACGGTCACTCAGTCATACCGACCATCCCGTATTGGCCGGGGAAACTGTGGCTGGCAGAAATAATACAACTCTTGTACGGCCAGCCTTGGTCCCTCCCACTGCAAATATTTCACCCTGGACCAAGTAGCTCTTTGGGCTTGGCCCATGAGAGGCTAAATTTGAGTGTCACAGGGTTTACCCCCGAGGATGACTGAAATGATTCAGAACACAAGGGCTGCCTCAACATGCTCCGTGTACGATCGGAAATGGAGTGTGTTTGAGCAGCTGTGTGCACACAGACACACTGTTCCATTTTTATATTTGGTGGCAGATGTTTTGTGTTTTCTTCAAGAACTTTTGGATAAAGGCAGGGTCTTTTCTACTGTCAAGGTTTATCTCGCTACCATATCGGCCTGTCATGTGGGAATTGACTCGAGTATAATAGGTCAACACCCGCTTGTTTGCAGGTTTATGAGGGGAACTCAGCATTTGAACAGGGTGTCAAAACCGCTAGTTCCGTCATGGGATCTGTCTGTGGTTCTGAAGCCTCCCTTTGAGCCAGTTGAAAGTATGGAATTGAAACTCCTTTGGCTAAAGGCAACTTTGTTACTGCTCTGATGACCGCGAAGTGAGTTAGTGAACTCCATGCTTTGTCGGTACATCACTCTTGCATGCGCTTTGTGGTGGATTTGTCGAGAGTGTCTCTTAAAACAAATCCAGCCTTTGTGCCTAAGGTGAGCGACTCCACGCTCAGCTGTAAGCTGGTGGACTTGCTGGCTTTTCACCCACCGCCATTTTTCCAATGTGTAAAAAAATATATAAATACAACATTTACACACACAAATCACCAATAACACAGTGAAGCACAAGTGTGTTATATTGTTCCATTCTTTGCAAATTGATTAGGTGGATGTACATTAGACACTACAAGTCGGTTGATGGTCTGCTTCAGACAGCGTATCTGCAATACGGGAGTTGGCTATATCCCATAGTGAGATACCGAACAAATGTTAGAAAGAGAACTTTAGGTTACTCACGTAACCCCGGTTCTCTAACAGGAGTGAAGTATCTCACCACACTTCCCTCCTTGCAGTTGCACGGACAAGAGATATGCGGAGAATGAAGAAGCGACCTGTGGCAGTGTCTTATATAGGGAGGTGGGGCTCCCTTACTGCTGCTGACAGAGGTGGTGTCATTGCTTCCAGTGTCAGATGTGCCTGAATCCCCGTACACATATGCAGCGACTTCCAGAGACAAAGCGACCTCATCTCATTCATTGTCAATGAGAGCTGGTGACTTCCAGCGACACGAGCGACAGCGACCTCTGGCAACTAGATGTGGGCGTGGCGAGTGACATGACAAAGTTGAGAAAAGTTTAACTTGATGCAAATGATGAGCAACTTTCGAGAGTGACAACCAATAGGAGTGAAGACGGTGTTCACTGGAGCTCACGTCACCCGTCTCCTTTGTGGTAATGGAGTCGAGTGCAGACAAGACAGAGGAGAAGTTATAGTTTCTGTGAGCGATTTCACTGTTCTATATGATTCGTCTGTAACCACATACATGGATATAATAAAAAAGATGCTTGGAAAAGAAATGGTCTGCAGAGTGAGTTTGATTTGTACATTGATAGTTCGTTTGTCTTATTAATGTCATGATGCATTAAGCACTGCTGCAGTTCATATAAAAACACTCTCCCCTGTGGAATGTTCATTTTTTAGGGTAAAAAAATGGATTCCTTGTCAAATTAGAATGAAATCGTAGTTTTACTAGCAAAATGCCTAATCTGTGCAGTGCTGCCAACTTTTTTAAGACAATAACACCAAGAATACATCCAATAATTGAATAATTTTGATTGCAACTGTATGTACATTAATTGGCAGAAAGAGCTATGGCAATGGTGTAGAACATCTCGGTTACGTACATTACCTTGGTTCCCTGAGACAAAGGGAACGAGACATTGCGTAGCTACGCATATAGGGAGTGCCTTCTTACACGACCTAGTTGAAACCTCTCTACAATAACACCAGTATTCTAATATTGGCTATGGTGTTTGAGCCCCACCTGTTTTGGCGCGAAACTGTCCGTTATAAAAACAGGTGAAATTTAAGATAGGCCAGAGCCAGCAGTAGTGCTGTTTTAAGGACTAAAGTTAAGTTCCAAGTCGGGACTGTAGCCGGCCGAGGTGGGTTTAGTCGTCTTGCTCCTTTAAGGAACTTAATGATTAAATCATGCTCGCCTATAGAGGCACTGCCTTCATGTGCGTGATACACAGATATAGTTGCCACATACACTTGGAGCGTTGATGGGGTGAGTCCTGTGTCTAATCGCTCTTTAAATTATTTTAGAATTTCATGCATGGAGCAGTTTACTGGGTCCTTGCCATGTAAGAGACACCAATCAGTGAACACCTTCCATTTTAGTGCGTAGAGGCATCTCGTGGACAGTGCTCTGGCCAGTAAAATGGTGTTCATGACTGAACGCGTCAGTTCTGGCACATGTAGTGTGCCCCGCTCGGGGACCACACATGCAGGTTCCACAGCAGGGGCTGGGGATGCCAGATTGTGCCTTGCGCCTGAGTGAGGAGATCCCTCCTCAGTGGTATTTCCCATGGTGAGCTGTACAGCATCTCTGGAAATCATGGCTGGTTGGGCCATTTTGGTGCAACTAATAGAACCGTTGCCTTGTCCTCTCGGAATTTGCATATGACAGAGTGAATCAGGCATATTTGCATTTCGCTGGCCATTTATGTGCCATTGCGTCCTTTCCCAGTGGGGCTTAGGACTTTGAATACCAGAGGAAACAGTGGGCATTCTCCACTGAGGCAAATAGATCGATTTCTGCTTTGCCGAATATTTCCCAAATCATCAAAACAGTTTGAGGATGAAATCTCCATTTGCCCTATATCACTCCTTGACATGACAGTAGGTCCGCGCTGTAATTCAGGTGGCCTGGGACATATGTCACTCTCAGGGAGAGGAGATGATGCTCGCCCCAAAGGAGGAGGTGACGCGTCAGTATCAACAGTGGTGGTGAATGAATTCTGCCTTGGCGGTTTATATATGCCACAACTGTCATGTTGTCTGATCGAACCAGGACGTGACAGCTTGCTATTTCTGACTGAAAAGCCCTTAAGGCTAGAATTACAGCCAATAGCTCTTGGTGGTTGAAGTGTCACGCCCTCCTCGCACCTGTCCAGGTGCCGAAAGTCAGGAGTCCATCGCACACCGCTCCCCAACCTGTATTGGAAGCATCCATAGTCACCACTTTCTGCCTGACAACTTGCCCCAGCACGACACCTCGCTGGTAAAACGCAGGAGCTGTCCATGGTGCTAAAGCAGCTATACAGCGGCAGGATAAAGTGATGCACATGCACCCTTGGCGCCAAGCATGTTGTGGCATGCGGCGCTTCAGCCAGCGCTGAATAGGTCTCATGTGTAAGAAACCTAATGGGATAATGGTGGATGCCGCCACCATAAATCCCAATGCTTTCTGAAACAGCTTCAGAGGAAGTGTTCTCCCCAGTTTGAACTGAGGCAGACACTGTAGAATGGCCTGAACGCACATGCTCCTGAGGTGCATGCGCCCGCTCGTGGAGTCGAGGTGGACTCCCAGAAAGGAGATTTATTGGCTGGGGGAGAGCTTACTCTTCACCCAGTTTACATTGAGGCCCAAGCTTAGATTTAGTTTTAGATGCTGAAGCAGTAAGTCTCTGTGCTGGCATAACAGTAACAGCCAATCGTTGAGGTAGTTCAAGATGCATACGTCGCTCAGTCTCAGAGGGGCGAGAACTGCATCGATGCACTTCGTGAATGTGCGAGGAGCCAGAGGTAGTCCGAAGGGCAGGACTTTGAATTGATTCACTGTTCCCTCGAACGTGAATCTCAAAAACATCCTGTGATTTCATACAATTGGATATGAAAGTATGCATCCTTCAGATCTATCAACGCAAACAAATCGTGTGGGCGTACATGCGATAAGATCCATTTCTGAGTAATCATTTTGAATGGGCGCTTTATAAGTCCGTGATTTAAATGTCTCAGATCCAGGATTGGCCGAAGTCCGCTGTCTTTCTTTGGAACAAGAAAATAACGGCTGTGAAACCCTTTTTGTGCTTGACAATTAATCTCTATGCCGTTTTTCACGATGAGATTGTGTATTTCGGCTCGTAACACTGGCGTGTCCTCAGGTGAAACCGTGGAAGACAGAAAACCGTTGATACGGGGTGGCCGGTGTGCAAATTGGATCACATAACCATGTTTGATTTTTTGCACCCATTCTGAAATACCCGTTAGGGCTCGCCACGCGTCTGCGTAATGGGACAGAGGGCAATTTGGTTTGCTCACTGTATGATATGATGCGACGCTCACTATAGGGAAGCGGTTGCGCATAATGCGTGTGCTTTGAAGAGGAAAAGGGCTCTTTTTTGAGAATGTGTGAGCATCTGGTGCATTTGCAACGAGTGCTGTATTCTTTATTGCACTTATTGCATTTTTTATTTCATTTTTTGAGTGCAAGACACAGAAACAACATTTTGAACAATACTGTAAACAACAATATTCCTTTCCCAACAACCAGTAGTGGGGAGATGGGGAACAGTGTTTTGTTTCTCCAATCGAGCCTTTTTTTGGAACAGACCCTGAGGGAACCGCGGGCTCTGCTTTCCGCTTCAAAGGGTTGTGCCCATTAGGTGTGCTTTTGCTGCACGTCCTGATACGCAGGTGATGGTGAGGCAGCAGGTATGGGGCTTTTAGTCAGGCGCTGGCTCAAAACAGAGTGAGGGCGAACCGGCTGTGATATACTCCGTTTGGGCATAAAGTGTCTCATAGCCTGTGACTGCTGCTGAGTCGTGACGTAATGCTCACCAAATTTATTCACAGAGCCACCAAAGAGGCTGGCTGGAGACACTGGAACATTCAAAAGAGTGGCTCTTTCCTAATCACTAATTTCTGTGAGGGTCAGCCATATATGTCGATCCAGAACTGCCAGGTTGCCCATGGACTTGCCGATGGCCTGTGCAGTGACTTTCGTGATATGCAGCGCTAAGTCTGTAGCAGTGTGGAGCTCTTTGAATGTCTCTGGATCGAAGCCGTGCTCGTCCATTTGCCTGAGGAGCTTGGCTTGAAATACCTGGAGCACCGCCATTGCGTGGAGTGCTGATCCAGCTTGTCCTGCCGCTGAGTAAGCTTTTCCCACCAGTGCGGACGTTTGTCGACACGGTTTGGAAGGATGTATGGGTGTGATTTCCACGCTCTGTTACACGCTGGGCAGAGGTGTGCCGCTACCGCCTTCTCCATAGGGGGTAATTGGGCATAACCGTTTTCTTCCCAGTCATCCACATTAAAGAGGATGGCGTCACTGCGCGAGCGCGCCAAGAAGGACGCGTGCCAGGACTTAGATAGTTCGTTATGAATTTCAGGGAAGAATGGAGCAGATTTGCGGGACGCTGCTGTTTGATGCCGTCTGGACTGAAGGAACCATTCATCGAGGTGAGACTGTTCAGGTTCCTCTGGGGGAGACCACTCAAGGTGAAGCTCTTCGACTGCCCTTGTAAGAACGCGGAGCATCTCCCTGTCAGTGGCGAGTGCACGTTCCTCGCCTTTGCTTGGGGGAGGGGCGGCAGCATCATCCACTGACCACTTGCCTGATGCTGCGGGGAATCAGGATGCTGAGGCCCGTTCACCAGCGAAGCGTCAGTCGGTGAGGTGGTGTGATGTTCGCCGGAGCACTGCAGTGGAGTGGAAAGTCTTCCTGTGAAGATTCCGCCTGCTGACTCGTGCATATCGACGGCAAAGGTAGAGGGCTTCTAGACAAGAGATGATCACTGTCTTGAAGGAAGAAATTCTGAGGAAATGTGTCTGTGCACCTGTTTTTATAGCGGACAGTTTTGCGCCAGAACAGGCAGGGCTCAAACACCATAGCCATTATTAGAATATTGGCCTTATTGTAGAGAGGTTTCAACTAGGTTGTGTAAGAAGGCAATCTCCATATACGTAGCTACGCAATGTCAAGTGTACTGAGTTGTAAGGGAACCATGTTTTTATTTATTTATTTATTCATTGAACTAATGATTTAACAATTAATTTTTTACTACTAATCATTTAGCTATCACTAATTGAACTTGTCATACATTCAGACAGTGTGGGATTTCTATTTATTTGTTTTGTTTTGAAATTAAACTGCATTATTGAACAATGTCAAAGTCCAAAATTATCCTAGCAATAGCAACCACGGGTAGGCAGCAGTGTAGAGTTGGGAATGTTTTTTATTATTATTATTATTTAAATATTTTTAAACATGGATCTATATGCCTTATAATGCCTCACGTGGAGCTGTTTTGAAGATAATATGTAATATATCTTTCTTTTCTTTTCTTTTTTTACATAGCCTATCTGTTGTGTGATACTGAACCATCAGTGTGTATTACTTGTGCCAGTGTTACTGTGTCACAATGACTTTTTGACTGTCACCTCATCTGTTCATATCACTTATCTCTATACTTTATTATAGATCAGGGGTTCGTATCCATTCTCTCTCTCGCCCCGCTAGATAATTTCTCAATGCTCTTCTATCGCTGTAGGCCGACTTTTCTTTTCTAAACGGAGAGTATGCATGTGAATTGAGGTTGAGACTGTCGTAACAAATACCAACAACACGTCAGCTCATCAGTCATTCGATTTATAGACTATCCGTATGCACATAAATCCATCACCTGATGGCATGTAGGTCAGTCACTTGAAACACAGGGGGGCACTAGAACACAGGAAGAGACGTCATTCACGATAGAGCTGATGTTTTTTATGACGCCAGATGTGGAAGAATGTCGCTAAAGCAGACTAAAAAAGTTGGTAAAATTGTCGCTAGATGGCTCTTTTACTCGCTAAGGGGGTCAAAAAGTCGCTAAATCAAGTACTAAATCTGTGATCATATTTTCAAAAGACATGGCCAGACTGCAGTCCACCAATAATGTTAGACCGACAGCAGTAGAAACGCCCACTGGCGACTTCACAGTACAGAGACTAGCGACATCAAGCGATAAAGTCGCTGCATGTGTGTACGGGGCTTCACCGGGGTTACGCGTGTAACCTAAAGATTATTCAGTATAGTATATCAAGGACCATTGTAACATCTGATGCATCAGTACATGGTACCATAAGGGCCGTATTTCTTTATAAACTTGTAATTTTTCTTCTGTTATCCATACTGAGAAACACCATCCTTGTGTGCTTTCTAAACATATGAAGTTGTACATGTGTCTGATGTACAGGACACACGTACAAGACTGGGGCTATGTGACGTCACGCAGCAGGAGAGTTTGAACTGAGTCAAGATGGCGGAAGACGGCGGACCGAGGAGTCGGCATTTCTCCGCGATTAACCATAAATGCCACAACTTTGACAAAGGTGACAACTAAATTTCCTATTGTGTATCATCAGAAAGTTGTTCTTAACGAAGTCACTTTGTCTCGTCGGTGTTTCATTACTCGTGTTAGTCTGTGTTTTATTGACCTGATAAAAGTTAAAACAGTGACTTGAACTTGTGCTATTTTTGTTCACGGACAAATTTGATCTGGTGTGAATCAGTTCGCGTCAGAAAACGGGTCGCCTCGTGCAGTGAGAACAGAAACGGAGTTTGATAAACATTCAGCGCGTGTTGACTTGCGTTACTGGAGCACAAACCCTCGTGAGACGCGATTTAGAGAGTTGAGAGACCTGTCATTCACACCATAACGGGGTTGTGCGTTATACACACACACACACTCTGGACGCATGTTTACCGGTGAAACGACAGTCTTCTCGGTGAGTTCTTAGTTAATTGTATGTGTGCTATTATTAGATGGCTAATTTGCAGCCTTTGTCGTTTTTGTCAAGCTCGTGCAGCGCGCTTCTAAAATACTGTCACGGTTTGAGTGGAAACACTTCGACAGAAGTCGCAATTATGTTCATATTTCACTGAATTTAGCTACTTTGTAAGCAAGCTCGTGCATGCGTGTCTCGCGAGCCACTTGTGAACACTCAAGTATAATGATTTCGTTCAGTTGTTGTATTCGATTTATTTGACCATGTTCAGTAACGTCTGTTTGTTTTAATATGTGCTGTGCTGCTTGTTTATTCCTTAAGGTGTTTGTCCTGTATTGATGTGCTTTGCCTCTTTGAATTTCTACCTAGGATAATTTGCCATTTAAATTGACTTTGAATCAGGGCTAGGTTGTTGTGTCCTGTAATTCATCCCTGTGCTGATGGTGAAGAGCCATGGATATAAACCTATCAG